>NW_027397106.1:5781388-5789565 GCF_003265705.2 Callorhinus ursinus | reverse complement strand
AAATAAAAGAAGTGATCCTGGGCGCCTGGGTGGCTCAGTTGGTTAAGTGACTGCCTTCGGCTCAGGTCATGATCCTGGAGTCCCGGGATCGAGTCCCGCATCGAGCTCCCTGCTCAGCAGGGAGTCTGCTTCTCCCTCTGACCCTCCCCCCTCTCATGTGCTCTCTCTCTCTCTCTCTCTCTCAAATAAATAAATAAAATCTTTAAAAAAAAATAAAAGAATCCTTACACTCCCACGTGTGAAAGAAATTACCCAGGAATTTCATGAGAAATGCAATTTCTGTATCTTTCTCCCAGCGTGACTCGATAGGTATGGAGTCAGGAATTCTAACAAGCACCTCTAGTGATTCTAATGCAGGTGGGCAACAAAAAGCAATCTCAGAAATACTGGCGCGCACCTGCCAGCCTACAGCATAAATCGGGGTAAACAGTTGCCTACCGCCTCTAACAAGATGACTGGTTTGCTGATTAGAGATGGCCCCCCAGAACACCAATTATCCCTTGCCAAAGTCAGAGTTTGAGCAAGGGCCACATTTCAAGTCCTTTGCCCGTAGCCTTCCCCACCCCACCCTCAACACGTGTGTGTACACACACACACACACACACACACACACACACACACACACACACACACCTGCTCATAGGAGATAGGTGCCTGTTTCTGGTGGGACAGCTCCATCAGTGTGCTCAGGTCTGTTCGCAGGTCTGTCTTACAGCCAATAAGCAAAACACGGGTGCTAGGACAATAATCTAGGATTTCCGTCCTCCACTGAAGAGCCATGTAAAAGGGGAGGGGGGAGGAAGAAGAGTCAGTGGCTGACGGATACCTGGAGAAGCCCAGCGGCACGCCATCCAGCTTATCACCAGCGCAGCCCTCCCTGAGTCACCAATGCACTAATTACATCATCTTCCCGCCGGGGAGGACTTTGGGGAGGATTTTGGGGCCACAGGAGTGCTAACCCGAGAGCCTGTTCCCTCACTCATCAGCCCATTTCACCAAAGGAAGCACAGGGGGAAAATCTCCCCCCACTCTCTGCCAAGCATGTGGGGTGTGGATCTGCCCCCTCAACTAAGTGAAAGGGCTTCACGGATTCAGAAAGCCAGGAGGAATAGGGAGGAAGCCAACCAGTCTCTTTCCAAGAAAACGAGATAATCCCAAAGTCTTCTGGGAAACTACTTCCACAAGGTATCCTGAGACTCTTCAGGATAGGCAGACTTTGCCCCCCAGACCAGGGGTTTCCTGCCAGTGTTCCACTCTGGCCTGTCTGGCTTGCCCAGTCCTGGTGACCTGGGATCAAGGGCTACAGGAGCTGTCTCCAAAAGACCCCATCTCCAACCCTCAAACTCCATCACTGAAAGGTTCTGACTCTCGATCCTTCACGTCCTACGTCTTCAATACCACCCTCCCTTGCTGGGCCTCTGGCAGAGCAGTATAGGATATGGCAAGGGCAGGAAGCAGAGGGGGAGGGAATCTGGGTTCTAGTCCCAGAGCTGTAGCTAACGGTACGGTCTCAGGCAAATCTCTTCCTTCCCTGGCCTCAGTTTCTTCCTGCTACAGAAGAGGGGACTGGACAACAAGTCCCCAAGATTCCTTTTTGTTCTCCAGCTAAGCTAGGGGTTGCAGTTATCCAGACTCACCTTCTTAAGTGCACTATCCACTGTCTCCGGTCGGCTGATATCAAAGCATAGTAATACTGCATCCGAATCACTGTAGCAGAGTGGACGGACATTGTCATAGTAGGGAGATCCTGGTATGTGGGAGAAAGAGCTGATGGTGAACTGTGGCATTTGCCCTTCCCAACGGGCCTAAGCCCAATGAGCCCAGGCCCTGGGAATACTGTTCTCAGCCCTTAGATTAGTTGGCTCCACCCACCTCCCAGGGGAACATGCTGCAGCCTAGAAGCTTGGGACCTGACCACCTGCCAGAAAGCAGTACAAAAATATCATCTTCCTGAGTCCTGGGTGCCTGGGTGGCTCAGTTGGTTAAGCGACTGCCTTCGGCTCAGGTCATGATCCTGGAGTCCCGGGATCGAGTCCCACATCGGGCTCCCTGCTCAGCGGGGAGTCTGCTTCTCCCTCTGAGCCTCCCCCCTCTCATGCTCTCTCTCTCTCTCTCTCTCTCTCCTCATTCTCTCTCTCAAATAAATAAATAAATAAAATCTTTCATCTTCCTGAGTCCTGGAAAAGGGGAAACAAAAGGGGGGTAGACTATAATTTGGTCCTGTCTAGGTCTCCTACAGTGCCCTTAATTTCAGGTCTGCCAGTTTTCTGAGTCCCAGAAGAGGACGCCCCCACCCCTGCAGAGAGACCAGGGCTTGTGTCAGGTGTCTTTCCTAGAGTCGGCCTGCTGCCCAACCTCTGCTCCATGCTTCTGCTCCAGGGTCTCTCCAACGAAGAAACAAACCTGCCTGTTACATAACTAGCCGCCCTGCTTCTTTGCCATGGGGTCAGAGCTCTAGAAGGCTGGTAGGGGAGGAGGAACCTCATGGATTCAGTGCCTTACTCCTTCTGCCTGCAAAAACCTGCAGCCCCTGTCCCCCAAGATCTCAGGGAGGCAGTTTCAGAGAGAGCAGCACCCATAGCTAGGGATTTGGAGGCTCGAGTAAGGGTCCTTCACCGGGAGGGCAGCAGGCGATGCAGACCCAGGTGGTCCAGTATAGGAGAATGCTAGGGGCTCAGCCTGCCCCCCCCCCCACCCTGAGGAAGGAACAGTAGCAGATTTGGAACCCAGACAATCCGTGCTCAGAATAGCAAGCAGCCCCTCTCCCTACACCGCAATCGCCATGGAAACTGGGGGGAATCCAAGCTGCGGTGGGGGGTTGGTTGTAAAAAAAAGAGAGAGAGAGAGAGAGAGAGAGAGTGCGTATAGAGTTGTTGCAGTAACTGTCTGCCCCTTCAGCAACCCGCCCCCACCCCGTCTGAGGTGGGGTCTCAGCTCCGCAGCACTGAGCAGAGGGCAGAGCTCTGCCGCACTGGGGAAGGGGGAGGGGAGGGGAGGGGAGGAGGCCTCCATTCTGGCTCCAGGCGATCCCCCTCCCCTCAGACCAGTAAGTGAATAATGGGATCAGGTTCGACCCTGGCCCGACCCTGGCCCGACCCTGGCCGACCCTGGCCGCGATGTTGGGAAGCCGCCGCCCGCGCGCGCTCCCACTTCTTCCTTCCTTGTGGGCACCTCATTTGCCAGAAGGAGTTGGAGGAGGGCTGATAGCCTGCATCCTTTCCAAAATTGGGCGGTGGGGATGCGACACAGGCAAGAGACAACACTTTGCTGACTTTCCATTATCTGGACTGGGATTCAAGGGCTGCAAACTGACAGGGGGGCAGGGCGGGGGCACTCTGGGGCGGTGGTAGTAAAAAGAGATGAGCTGCAGTAAGATTCTGGGAAGACAGAGGTGGGCCGGGTAGGGCGGCCCAAATCCCATACATCATGCAGCCAAGCTGCATTCCAGTCGGATCCAGCCAGCATAGCACGGTCCAGGATAACCAGAACCCTGCCTCCCAACCCCTGGAACTGCAACAGAGGAAGGCATACCAGGTGGAAGAATTTTTGTTTTGCTTTGTTTGGGGGAGGGGGGAAACAAGGGGGGAGTCTCATTTTCTGTTTATCCATCCCCTACCCCCAATCTTTTCAGACCTTAAAAATTAGATCATGGGAACAACAGCTCTTTGAGGAGTAGAATGGCATATTTATTATAGGTAACAGGAAACCCCTAGTGATTTACACAGTTCAGCCTGAATGTGCATTTTGGGAGGGAGGATTTTATTTTCTTTCTGTTATTCCTGGCTTTTAGTCCTTAATTATGACTCTGAGCCCAGTCTATTAGAAAAGAACTGGGGCAAAAGAGATAATGGTAAGGGACGAGAACCAAAGCAAAGGACAGCCTAGCACTGAGGGTTTCGGGTTGAGAGGAAAAATATTGCTTTCTACATTCCAGAAAGACTGGGCATCTTCTACCTCAGCCCAGTACGGTGGGGGTGGGGTGACTGTCACAGCCACCCCCCTCCCTGCCACCATCTACAACGAGACTGTGCCCCACATTAAAGCCATCTCCCCCACCCTCCAGAACATCGATGATGCATCGCTTCATCCCTGAGCCGCAGCGGTATGACAAGTGGAACCGAGCTGCGGCAGGCGGGCAGCAGTGGCCCAGGATGGAATGCAGGAGAGAAAACTGAGTCAGGAGCAGTATTTCCCCAAAGTAGGCTTGTCTCCGGCCTCAACCACCACTGCCTCCACTGCCTCCAGCAGCACGGACTCCTGCCTCTTATTTGGCTTGACTCTGGGGCAGTAAAGGTGGGGGCAGGGAGTGGAAATGGAGAAGCCCTGCCTGACTGCCCCCCCCCAGGTGTATTCATGGGTCCGTTCACCTCACCATCCCAGCCCTCTGAAAGAAGGGGCTAGACCCAGGGAAGTGGCTTCTGGGGCTCATCCGCTCTGCACCCCTGGACCCGCCAACCAAGGGAATCTTCAGGTCCCCTTCTGTCAGTTTCCTGGCCAGCATCATACACACTCCTCCCCGTCAAAGAGGGAAACAATTTCTTCAACACAGCAGCTGTTAGCAGACCAGTGGCAGTGCGAAGGGGGCATCTGGGGCCAGCAGTCTTACCTGAGGTGTCCCAGAGACTGAGCTCCACCCTTTGTTCCTCGGTCTCCAAGCAGGCCGTGTAATTCTCAAACACGGTGGGCACATACGTCTGTGGAAAGACAGGAAGGAGCTCGTCACACCCTGGGCGCCCCTACTCTCATAACCCTCTGGCGACACAAGAAGCCACACACCCTAGTGAGACGCTAACGTGGCAGGGGAGGGGGAGGGAGGGGGATACGTGGGGCAGGAGGGACCACATGGGACAGGAAGGAGGGGAGTGTAGAGGCACAGGCACTTTGCTCCAGGAAAAAAAGAAATCTGAATGACTTCCAGCCAGGGACAAGCCCCCTCCCCTCCGGCCCCCCGCCCCCCAATCCTAGATGGTCAGGGAGGCAAACACACAGACTTCTCTCATCTCCAGACTTGTATGTCTCCCAATTTTAGAGCCACAAGCAAATGCTTAGCTCTTCATCTTCTCCCACAAGCCCCTCGGACCAGCAGGGTAGCAGAAGCCCGCCTGGAGACGTGCTCAAGAACCTCTGAGGAGGGATGAGGAGACGGGCAGGTATTACGTCAAGAAGAAACCCCAGACTCTCAAATGCCTCCAGTTCCCTCTCCCGGGAGCAAACCCCGGGATAAAGGGAGGTAGGAGGGCACTGGATCGGGGCCTGTGGGTGAAGAGGTGAGGAGGAGCGGGCGGGGCGGCAGAAGTGGAACAGGTCTCAGGGGAAGCTAAGGCAGGGCGGTCCTCCAGCCGGGCGGCTGAGATCGGGCAGGGTGGCGTGCGGTGAGCTGGGGGAGATAGCTCCCACGGGCAGGTGGGAATCTAGCCCCGGGGAAGGCGGGCAGGCAAGGGGAAAAGCCGGCCAGCGGGCGGGCCGCTCACCTCGGGATAGCAGTCCTTCGCTAACACCTGTAACATCGCCGTCTTCCCGCACTGCACATCCCCGACCAGAACGAGCTTACATCTGGCCACGACTGGCTGCGGGGCGCGTCTCTCCTTCATGGCTGTGGCCTCCGCGGGACTTGGACTCAGATTATTCAGAGAGGAGAGGGTTGCGCCAGGTGCGTCGCTGCACAAAAAGTCCGTCGGATTCCTCGCCTCTCCCCAAATGAAAAGGAGGCCGGCACGGCCACCTTATATCTCCCCGGCCGAGCCAATCACAAGAGGAGGCGGACTCTGTCGAGGCCAATCCCTGAGGTGGGATCCCCTCCGGCAGCCAATGGTAGGAGAATCTGAGTCAGTGCCCTCTTCCTCCCTTCCCTTTCTCTTAAAGCTGCATCTTTGCTTCCTCTGCAAGGGGATTCCCACGCTGTTTGCATTTGTATTAGGAAGGGGGGAGGGGACGTGAAGCAAAATTAATGGTCTTGCGTGTCCATCAATTAGTGTCAAAAGCAAACTGGCCATGAAGGCAGAAAATGAGGTCAAGCTGGCGTTGTCCCAAGAGAAAAGCAGGGTCTGCCTCAACTATAGACAGGTGGCAGCCGGGCTGGGGGGTGGGAGGGTGGCCCCACAGATCTCTGACCTCTTTGTTCCATCTAATCCCCATCCAAACCACTTCTGGCTTCCTCTCCCAGAGACTCCTGCTGTACCCCTTTATCAGCTCCTGCTGTACCCCTTTCGGCGTCCAAGGCTGGAATCGCCTTCACCTAAGTAGACAGATGATAGATAGATAGATAAGTCTTCTTGCATCATCTGGAAAAAACCCACATAATTCCTGACCCAGAGATGGGCAGAGAGAAAGGAATGAGGGTGTCTGGTAACTGGGGATGAGAGAGAAGAGGAGAACAAAGCAAACAAAGTCCCTGTTGGGTCAGATCTCTTCTCACCCCATGCCTGGCAGGAGCTGCGTAAGAGTGTTTGTTCTGCCGCCTGGGGTCAGTTTCCTGGATGAATTGGGCACAGGTCCAGTTCCAGGTTGATACCTACTAATGCCGACACACTCTGTGTGTCATCTGGTTAAAGTCCAGAGTGGAAGACTGGGCCTGGGACTCTGGGATTAGCAGGCTGGAGGGCAACCCAAGGTTGAGAGGAGCTACGTAACTGCCTACCAGCCCTGCCCCTCAGACCATGTTGAGGAGCCTCTCCACTAGGCAGAACCGTGGGATATACGCAGCTTGAATAGTTCACTGATTATTCAGGAACCAAGACAGTCTAAATAAGGCCTCCTGGGGATCAGGGATTGGAGTAAAACTGATCCTGGGCAAAAATGAGAGCACCCCAGGGCGCCTGGGTGGCTCAGTTGGTTGAGCTCAGGTCATGATCCTGGAGTCCTGGGATCGAGTCCCGCATCAGGAGCCTGCTTCTTCCTCTGACCCTCCTACCTCTCATGCTCTCTGTCTCTCATTCTTTCTCTCTCAAATAAATAAATAAAATCTTTAAAAAAAACTTTCCCAGACCCAAAGGCTCTAAGAGTGAGCTTTCCAATGCTCACTATAGACAGGAGAATGGAGGGTATTTTGAGAATATAGCCTAGCCTGTGTGCCTCTCGTCAAGTCCTGTGGCATCCAGTCCAAATTACTTGGCTGAGGGCTCTGGGACTAAGTGTTGCATGGTCCTCTACCCATCTCCTGAGGCGCCCCTTCCTAAGGGAACCTCCAGAGTAGTAAGAGTTATCCAGGCGCTACCATAGCCTCCACTCCCAGGCTCTCTGGAAGCTTTTCCCCACTTCATCCTGGAGGCGTCATTCTCAGCCCTCGGCTGATACTCATCTGTAGAGCTTGTCCTCTTGTTGCCCTTTTTCAGCAGGCTGACAGCTCGTCTGAACTGCCCGTAAGTGAGGTTCGAGAGAGCTCCGGGAACAGCTGTAGGACCACAGACTGCTTCAACCTGCAGTCCTTTCCCTCAGCCTGACCTTTTCCTCCTCTTCCTCACCCTCAGTCTCATCTGGACTCAGTTCTGGAGGCCTCTGTGATGTTCCCATACATCCTCTAACCCTTAACTTGGTTCCCTCCAACGGTACCCCCATTGGACTCCAAACCCCAAAGGCTTCTGCCCTCTCTCTCCCCCATCTTCTCTACCAGCCTCCCCCCCCCATACACCCTCTCTACTAGCCACTCCAAAGAAACATTCAATGTAAGTGAAAACTGTTCCTGCCACGCAAACGGCTTCCTCTGACTTCTAACAAGATTGCTATTCCTGAGCTCCTCTGAGATAGACATTCTGGGAGCTGGTGCTAACACCGATTCTTCCCTGGGTGGCTGTGTCTCGGGGCAGGACAGCAGAAAGCCTGAGCTGTGAGACAAAGCAGCCCCCATTATGGTTGATTCTCAAGATGTGTCTGAAGATATTTTGTGGGTCACATGGTTATGAGTTGTGGTGGGAAAAGTGACGTGTGTGAGTGTGTGTGTGTGTGTGTGAGAGAGGTCAGAAGGCAGCGTGGCAACCTGAAGAGAGAACAGAGCCAAAGTTCAGCAGGTGGGGATTTTGGACCCTGCTCTGCCCTTAACAAGCTGTTAGGACGTTTGTGTAAGTCACTTCTCTCTCTGGGCCCATTCCTTACATGTAATGTGAGAAGTTTGGACTGGAGAATGGGGTTCTTAGCCTTTCTTTCTTTCTTTCTTTCTTTCTTTCTTTCTTTCTTTCTTTCTT
>NW_027397106.1:5747476-5781378 GCF_003265705.2 Callorhinus ursinus | reverse complement strand
CTTTCTTTCTTTCTTTCTTTCTTTCTTTCTTTCTTTCTTTCTTTCTTCTTTCTTTCTTTCTTCTTTCTTTTCTTTCTTTTTCTTTTCTTTCTTTTTTTTGTTAGACTCCCTCCCCTAAGTTTGTTTAAACCTTTTCCAAGTGTCTTTATTTAAAAAATCCATAGCCAGAGTAATAAACTTACAAGGTGGCTCTCTCCTATCAAGAAAGAGGTTATACTTGAAACAAGGTTATATTTGAAAACCTTATCCTAAGGTGGAAGAAACAGGCACAGAAGACCGCATATTGTCTGATTCCATTTGTGTGAAATGTTCAGAGTAGACAGACTGAAGAAACAGCAGATAGGTGAGTGGCTGCCTGGGGCCATCAGGATCAGGGGAATGGGGAGTGACTGCTAATGGATTTGAGGTGTCTTTGGGGGGTGATGAAAATCTTCTAAATTTGATTGGGTGATGGTTGCACAATTCTGTGAATATACTAAAAACCACTGACTTGTACAGTTTAAATTGGTGAATTATATGGTATCTGAATCATATCTTGATAAATCTGTTACTTTAAAAAATAAGGTTAGGGCGCCTGGGTGGCTCAGTTGGTTAAGTGACTGCCTTCAGCTCAGGTCATGATCCTGGAGTCCCGGGATCGAGTCCCGCATCGGGCTCCCTGCTCGGTGGGGAAACTGCTTCTCCCTCTGACCCTCCTCCCTCTCATGTGCTCTGTCTCTCCTTCTCTCTCTCTCAAATAAATAAATAAAATCTTAAAAAAATAAAAAATAAGGTTATAATTCCAAATCTTATTCATATAGTCTCCTTTAGCTTATTTTTTTCTGAAAGCTTTTGTGTGTGGGGGGGGATGTTCAAACATTTAAAAACAGAGAAAGAATAATACGATGACCCCCTGTCACCCAACTTCAATAATTATCAACATAATCTTGCTCCATCTACTCCCCCACCCACTTCTCCCCATTATACCTCTGTACTGGATGATTTCCAAGCACATGTTAGGCATCATATTGTTTAATCCATAGATATTTCAGTACTCATCTCTAATGAGTGTGTTAGCATAACCATAATACCATGTTCACAACTAAAAATAAATAACTCACTCCTTAGTATCATCCAATATCCAGTCAGTGTTAATATTTTCCCAACTGTGTCATACATTGATTTAATCTAAAACAAGGCGCACATACTGAATTTGGTTCATATGGCTCTTAAATGTTTTTTATTTCATAGGTTCTATCGCCCCTTTTTTTCCTTGTGATTCATTTATTGAAGAAAGCAAGTTGTTTATTTTACAGTGTCTTCTAGATTTGGGATTTTGCTGATTATATCTTAATGGTGTTGTTTACACGTAGTAAAGCTCCTTTACACATTAAATCTTATACAGAATCCCAAAACACACAAAAAGATGAAAAACCAAACTACCCTGGTTGAATCAGAATGAGGGACTTGGAGTGGGGATCTGTCAGCCTCCCCTCCCCTCTGCTCTTGGGGTGCTTCCAAGAAACAAACTACAGGGGACACAGTTTAAAAACCACTAGCCAGGGGCGCCTGGGTGGCTCAGTCGTTAAGCGTCTGCCTTCAGCTCAGGTCATAATCCCAGGGTCCTGGGATCGAGTCCCGCGTTGGGCTCCCTGCTCAGCGGGAAGCCTGCTTCTCCCTCTCCCACTCCCCCGGCTTGTGTTCCCTCTCTCACTGTGTTTCTCTCTGTCAAATAAATAAATAAAATCTTAAAAAAAAAAAAACAACCCACTAGCCAGGATAGTTTGTGTGTGTGTGTGTGTGTGTGTGTGTGTGTGTGTGTACCACATGTTCAAAGCTCAGGACTGCCCTATCTTTTTTTGGCTCTGATTACTCTGATAAAGGCCTTATCTGGGACAGTGACATAATACACAAAGGTGTTCAGGGTGATGGCAAATTCAAATTCACTAAGACTCTTACTAGAGGGTACACAAGCCCAGTCTTTCTCTGCCTTAGGGATTCTTACAAAGTGCTCCGAGGCAACATGCCACCTACATCCCCTATGCGCGTGGTGGGACGAGGCCCTTTCTCCCCTCCCCTTAATAGGACTCAGGTGCCCTCTTCCTTTAGCCTAAAGCCACAACTTCTCATGATCTCAAGGATCTCCGAGCACTGGGGAACCCCTGGCCTTTGGGCATTTTAGCTGGAGCAGCCCCTGGAGTGCCAACCAAGTTTTAAAGACTCAGTGCTTGCCTTCAGAGAGTTTACAGCTATGTGGCGAAATAAAGCAAGAGCCCTTTGGGTAATTAACACCAAGTGCAGTAAGAGTGATGAGGAGGGAGGGTTCAGATCTCATTACACGATCTGGAAGGCGATGGAAGAGGGTCTCAATTCTTTTTTAAAATATTTTATTTATGTATTTATTTATTTATTTGGGGGGGGGCAGAGGGAGAGGGAACAAGCAGACTCCGAACTGAGCGCAGATCCTGATGCGAAGATCCATCCCATGACCCCCGAGATTATAACCTGAGCCAAAACCAAGAGTCTTAACTGAGTCAGATGTTTGACTGAGCCACCTGGGTGCCCCCAGGGTCTCAATTCTGATATAAGACTGGGGAGGGGAGGGGTGCCTGGGTGGCTCGGTCGTTAGGCATCTGCCTTCGGCTCGGGTCATGGTCCCAGGGTCCTGGGATCGAGCCCCGCATCGGGCTCCCTGCTCAGCAGGAAGCCTGCTTCTCCCTCTCCCACTCCCCCTGCTTGTGTTCCCTCTCTCGCTGTGTCTCTCTCTGTCAAATAAATAAATAAGATCTTTAAAAAAAAAAAGTTGTCTTTAAAAAAAAAAAAAGACTGGTGAGGGGAGATACTGATGCAGGAAAATGCTAAGCTGCTAAGCATGCCCAAGGACTAAAGAATCAATCTGATCGACTGGAAGGATGATTCAAAGTAGGGGGTGGGATATTTTGCCTGAGAACATGATTAGGAAAGGAAATGTGATGCTAAAATATCATAAAATGGGGGCTGGCTCAGTCAGAAGAGAGTGTGATTCTTGATCTCAAGGTCATGAGTTCGAGCCCCACGTTGGGTGTAGAGATTACTTAAATAAAATTTTAAAAGCTAACTAACTAAATAAATAAATAGAATACCATAGAATGCACTTAAAACCAAAATATAGGAGTCTGTAGTTCAAAAAATTACATAAAGTGTGTACCTATATGTTGTTCCTGATTGTCAATGCCCTCCAGCCAAAGACCAGCAATAAAACTGTGGAACAAAATTGGGCGTAAGGATTCATTTCAACAAGGAGACCACACACCGTGGTGGAGCTGTGGGCATCCAGGAAAAGGGCGATAGAAAGGACCTGGGATTTTTATTTTTATTTTTTTAAAGATTTTATTTATTTATTTGAGAGAGAGAGAATGAGAGATAGAGAGCACGAGAGGGAAGAGGGTCAGAGGGAGAAGCAGACTCCCTGCCGAGCAGGGAGCCCGATGCGGGACTCGATCCGGGGACTCCAGGATAGTGACCTGAGCCGAAGGCAGTCGCTCAACCAACTGAGCCCCCCAGGCGCCCAGGACCTGGGATTTGGACTTAACATTTGTTGATTTAGGGAGAGGTCGAGGAAGTGAGGGATTGCTTTGTTATCAGAAAGCTGGGGAATTCTGTGATTGGGAAACGTAATGCATCTTATGAGGAGGCGGGAGGAGTACAACTGGGCCCAAAGTAGGAGGGGTCGAAGAAAGAGCAACAGGGCCGCGGGCGAGGAGGGGGGGTTTGGTCATATTTGTGGCTTGGACAACGTTCTTGTTTCTGTCTGAGTTTGGGTGTGACTACAGGGAAGTCTTGTTCTTGACCTAGCATGGTCAGAGAGTGGCCTGACTTGATGGTGGCACTCTGTGACACTGTGTATGTTCCCTGGAAGAAAACCGAAGCCAAGCTCTGAGTGCCAGGCCCATTCCTGGGGCTTTTCCCCTTCTCGTGCTCTTTCTGGGAGCTGAGTGTTGTTACAGGAGTCTGGTGAGAGACTAGAAGGAGAAACAAAAGGAAAGAGGAGAATTTCCCAAGAAAATTTTCTGGAGGAAATAGCAGGGAGCTATGAGGTAACACAAGAACAAGATGCTGGGGGGAGGGGACACCTGGTGGCTCAGTCGGTTAGGCGTCTGCCTTTGGCTCAGGTCATGATCCTGGAGTCCTGGGACCCCGCGTCGGGGGTCCCCGCTCAGCGGGCAGCCTGCATCTCCCTCTCCCTCTGCCGCTCTCTCTCTCTCTCTAATAAATAAACAAAACTTTATTAATTAATTAATTTATTTATTTATTTATTTATTTATTCATTATCTTTAAAAGAAAAGGTGCTGAGAGGGGGCCAGGGTATACGGAATGTTCTAGGGAATGAGGTGGCTTGGAAGCAAGAGATGGAGGTCTGGAAAGAGGACCTGGGAACACACGTGTACGTCTGTGTGAGTAAAGATGTCCACAGGTGGAGAAAAGTCACACGCACAACGCTCCACGAGCTGGACCGAGATTTAGGAGTAAAGTATGGGAATGGCAGAGGGTGATAGAGGAAGCCGTCTGGCTTCTGCCTGGTTTCAGACTTGGCTGGAGGAACAGAAGAGCGGGAGGTAGCCAGAGGAAGCACAGGGCAGCCGTACGCAGAGCAGGCGTTAGGAGCCCGAGACTGGTGAGACCACAGCTGCAGGCCTGCCTGCCTGCCTTCTCTCTCCAGCACCAGGGCTCAGGCGGGACCGAGGTGGCCACTGGCTCGCTGGGTGAGCAGGAGGGAGGCCTCGTGCTGGGGGGTGCAGAATCCTAAGGGAGGAAAACACCTCAGAAACGTGGGAGGGAGCTGGACAAGGGTGTGGACCCGAAGCCAGACCTACCCCCAAGTGCATCTTCCCATGGAGCAATTCCCTTGCCATCCTCTGTCTTCTCCCACCGTCCTTCTTACCGCCTCCCTGGGGAGCTTCTCCTGGGTTCCTTGATCTGGTCCTTCTTGATCAGGCAAAGAGGGGTACAAGTATAAGCCCCCCCGCCTCTCCCCACATATCTGGCCTGCAGACGTGAGGCGAATGTGTTTTGGCAGGAGAATGACTGCAAGGAGACGCAGTTTCTCTATCTCTAAATGGCTAGATTCAAAACAAGACCAAGAAACTACGGAGATCATGGCCATCCTCGGCTTAAGCCTTCCTCTGGGGTCAGGTCCACTCTGAATAAAATCCAAGTTCTCGTCCTGGCTTCTAGAGCCAAACAGGACCTGCCCTTGCCCCCAGCTGGCCTCCTCCCCCGCAGGCTTCCTCTCTCCCACTATGTCCAGCCATACTGACCTTGGTTTGATTCCTCTGGTGATGGCTTTCCAACTTTCTGTTGACAAGTCACAGTCAGAAATAACATGTTAATCACAACCCAAAACATATACACACTCATGCTTATGTACATACCCACTTACGTATATATACATATAGATAGCACACAGACACACATACACGTCTACATTTATATTGAAACTAAAAGTTTCCCAAAGCATTTACTTCGGGAATTAAGTTCAGGCCTTTTACTGCTCTCCCTGAGCCTGGAATGTCCTTCTTCTTTTCTTCTTGAGTATCTCCGCGGGTACCTTTTCATCCCCTAGATCTCAGATTTAGTGTCACCTACCCAGAGAGGTCACTTAGGCTAAAGTAGCCACCCGATCATTCTCTTTCATGTTCTCTGGCATTTGTCACTATGATATTTTCTGGTTTATGTTGTCTGTTGACCGATTTTTTTTATTTTTTATTTTTTGTCTTTCTCCTCCACTCTGATAAAGTGGGCCCTGTAGGGGCAGGGCCTTTTCCTTTGTGGTTCCCTGCTGTTCCCCTGGGGCCTAGAACAGTGCCTGGAGCACAGCCGGTGCTCAGTAACTATTTGTAGACCTGAAGGAATGACTACAATCAAGTCTCTTTCTCCCTTTGGGTGATTGTCATCTACAGAATTCGAACTTGGACTTGCTCTCTGAGAGCCCTTCTGGTTGTACCTGCAGTCAGTCTTCAAGGACACACCAGAGAATGCCCTCCAGACAGCCAGAGTCCAGCAGCAGGCTGGACAGAGATGGTCAAGCAGTCCCCCGTTTCCCCGCAATCCGGTGTCCCGCTGAGGACAGGGCCTTACTTCCAAGCTGGCAAAAGCCAAGGGTGTAAACCCAGGCCCTGAGCGAATGACAGAAAAGGCAGAACTGGAGGCAGCCAGACATAATGAAACCAGCCCTGCTGGCTACTTTCTGTGTCCTGTGTTCCACCTGCATCGTCTCGCTCAGTCCTTGGTCCTCTGAGGGTAGAAGAGGACCGTTAGCAATCTGGCTCAGGAGTCAGCCAGGCCACCTTCACACCCTGACTCGCACGCATACTCGCAGAGGCAGCCCCGGTGGAGAGTGCGGGCTCAAGCCACATGGCCCACCTGGATCTGAGTCCTGACGCTCCGAGTCAAGGTCCTGCGACCTCCGATAGGTTACTGGACCTCTCCCTGAGCTTTCTTTAATATGGCAAGGCCTCACTGGCCTTACCTAGCGTTCTTTCCGGCCCTTCCTACGGGGGTGCAAGTCTTAAGCAAACTGGGAGTCTCCCCTCGGCCCCGCCATCCACCTGCCCTCGGGGCGCCGCTAGCCTCCAGGGCTCCGGGGCCCTCGGCCGGTGGAGGTCCCGAGTCAAGGACCCAGCGCGGGCTAACTCGTGACCTTCGACAAGCCTCGACCTCTTGGAGCCTCGGCTTCCTCAGCAAGGACTTTGGATTTCCTGAGCCGGAGGTTTCATCCACAGCTAGGACGTTTTGCTGGCCAGCCTCAGTCATTCCAACCCTTCCACTTCCTCTTCCCCGAGGGAGAGTCAAGAGAGTGGCCAGACAGCCCCCACGGCTGTGCTTAGGAAGCCTGTCCTTCCCTCTTCCGGTTTTGTGCAGACTGAGTCCCTTTCCCTGCCTCCCCAGGCTAGTTCTCAGCCCTTCCCACATCTCTTCCTTCGCGTCCCCCGGTGTCACCCGCGTCTTCTGACACCGCCGGAGCCGAGTCCAGCTCCGCGACTCTGGCTGCCGTGTGAACCGAATTGAGCGAAATAGGGCTGCGAAATGGCCCTGCGTCCCGGGGGGACCCTCAGGTCGGGGTGTAACAGCTCCAACACTGAGGCCTTTGCCGGAGCAGGCCACTGCGCTCAGGGCTCTCTCGCACTGTTGCGCTGAAATCTCTCCGCAGCTGTCCTAGGTAAACCCCGTTTTTGTCCTGACGAAGCCTCAACATAATGGGAGGGCTGTCCCGGTCCCCGGCTCCTCTGACTCCCCAGCTCCTCCTTTGAATCAGTGGGACTAGCTAAGAGCTGCCTGGCTAGAGGTGCCTCTTCCGAAGGAAGAAAAAAATGCGACAGTGGGGGAAGTTTCCAGGAGGGAAACAAGATAAAAATATAACAAGGATAAAAGACCCAGAGGCACGTACGGTTCAGCATTGTGTTACAATCTGCATTGATCGGTGCTGAAGGGGTGGGAAAGGCAGAGTGATGAAAGATGGGTGGGGTAAGTCTGGGAATTTTCAACAGAAGGTAAGGATGTAGCAGCGGGAGGGCAGAGTTGGAGACACACACACCCCCGCCCCCCGCCCCCCGCCCCCGCCGCCCCGCCAGGGGAAACAAGGGCCCCCACCCTCATGCCTGCGAGGAACCGAACCATCAGGAAGGTGCTAGTGTGTGAACTGTGTTTATTTTTTCCTAAGTCTAAAAATACAGTGAAAAGGAAACACACACAAACTAAATTAACCAGAAATGGGGAAAAGTGGTCACAGCCACAGTTGAGAAACCAGAGGCAGGAATTTCAGGAACTGGGATCTCAGTGACCAGGGCATGGAAATTCCACCCCATGACGAGGTTCTTGAAAGCTGCCAGCTTCCGATCAGAGTTCCGAGAGCACTTTCCAGCAGCCTGGGGTGGGGCAGAGAGACAACGACCGGGCGGGGGGGGTGGGAGAGCGGGGGGGGGGTGTGTGTGTTAATTCATCCCAGGTGAAAGACCTGCCACCTTGAGGGGTATAAGTGTGGAGTGCATAAGCTGTGGGGTCTTCGTTTCACCCTCTCTCGTAGTAACAAAAACTCTTAACAACAACCCCTTACTAAGCACTCAGCTGATACCAACAGTCTTGTGAAGTATCACCATCCCCCTTCACAGATGAGGACCGGGAGGCACAGAGAGGTTAAGTAATTTGCCTAAGGTCTCACAAGCTGGCAAATGGCAGAGTTTGGGACCATTGTGAGCTCACAGACCCCTTTTGTGGATCTGATGAAAGCTGTGTACCCAGGACCCAAGAAAGAGCTTGTAATGAACTTATGTACAACATTTTACATTCAATTCCAGGGAGTTCAAAGAGCCCCTGAACCTATTCAACAGTAAAGCAACTGGAGAGTAGGGCCAATGTTGAAGAATCAGCCACCCCATCCCCAAACAGTAAACAAAGCAACGGTGTACATGGGGGAAGGTGCCTGCCATCCCCTCAAAACCCCTGCTATCCTGGGAGCTGGGGTTCGCCCTCGCCGGTTCACCAGGTCTCCCCCAGCCTGCTCTGGTGTGGGGTGGGGACAGGGGTGGCGGGTGGGAGGGGGCGGGCTGGGAAAGCTATAATGGGCTCTGCAGAGAAGCCAGAATTGTGCGGTACTGGAGGACAACGCTTCTCCTCACCCCCTCAGGGTATCCTTTTCGGGTAGAGATTTGGAACTGCCTGGACGAGAAGAGACGAAGGCCTCCTCCCTTAATTAAATGCCCAGGGGTTGCTATGGAAACCAGAGCTTCCAAATCCTGGCCAGACAATGGGGAGAGGAGCTGCCTCCAGCCCAGACGAGTGAAGCTTTAGGGGCCTGGCTGGGGACAAGAAAGGGGGCCGGAGGGTGAGAAAAAGGGGGTGCCAGCCAGGAGCTCAGTTTCTCCTCTCCTGGGAACTGTGGGAAGGGGCCTCTCAGAAGCCAGGGGTCTGCCTGAGACAGGGAGGGGCAATGCTCCTGGAAAGGGAAGGGAGTGGGGGTGGGGTAGCAGGAGCCAGGCACTGCCCAGAACTGAACACCTCCTTTGTTCCCAGAGGGGAAAGCCAGCCAAGTTGGTAAACAAAGAGAAGAGGCCAGAGGGCAGACAGCTAAGTGATAAGGCCTGGAACTACAAAAAGCTGAGTAATGGAACCTGACAGAGGGAGGGGAATCTTGAGTCCCACTGAGACTGGTAGAAGATTCTCGCAAAGTGTCCTACTGACACACCCAGTCCCAGAGCCACGCGGGGCCCACAAAGACACACACGCTACAGAAGCAGTGTGTGCCGAAGCATGGGGCTTTGGTAACACTCAGACCCCCTATGTGCTTGTCCCCCTGGCTCCCCTCTGGAGCCCCCTTTTCGAAGCCATCCTTTGGAAGGTCTCTTTAGGACAGCAGAGGCTAGTCTTCACTGTAATCAGCTTGGACTCCCTCCCGCATATGGGAAAGGGGCAGGTTAGCTTCAGGGACCTTACTTAGCCTGTCACCTCAGTGGAGGGGGCAGACCCCCATGTTGAAAACATGACAATACCTACCCCTCATCAGCGTTCCTGTGCCAGGCACTGTGCTGAAGGCAGTAAACAATCTCTTTTATGCCCCCTCCAACTCTGTCAGGTAAAAACTATTGTCTTCCTTAGAGAGAGCAACCTGAGGGGAAGTTAGATAAAGCCAGCAGGTTTTAAGTGCAGAGCTGAGGTTTAAACCCAGGTTTGTGTGACTAAAGCCTGTGTGCCTTACCACGTTCACCATCTTTGCTCCAAAAACCTCTTGGAAACTTCTCTGAGCAAGCCCACTCTGTTCCCATCCCTTCACTCTCCCACTCGGTGTTACCTAAATACTTCTACAGAAGCAGTTCCCAATCCGTAAGCTGGTTATCTAAAGGGTTTATATATAACTTGGCTGTTTGGAACCCAAACACATTTTCCCCAGAGGAAAAGTATTAAATGGGTCCAGAAAGACCGTTTGACCCAGAACGGAGCTGACAATGGTACACCTAATTCAGGACTAGCCCGGGGCCCCGACCATCCCTAATAACGTTGTTTCCTGGAGGAACACATCCCCGGTTACATTGGTGAGAAAGAAACAGCTCACTTTCCTCACTTTCTCCTCCCTGTTCTCCCTTATCCTGCTGGACTTGTATTCCAGGTGGGGGTGGCTGCGGAGGATGATAATAATTCATAAACCAGGCTGTTACATTCTGTGTGCTGACCAAAGGGGGTGCTTCTTGAGAAAGCGGAACAGGGTAGAGAAGGGCTAAGAAACCAAGCCTACCAAAACCGAAAGACCTATTTAGGCGACCCAGAGAAGGATTGAGGGCGGAAGGGGTGAGCATGATGGCTCTCTGCAGCTCTGTGAAGGACTATCTTAATTGCACATAGCTCCAAAGGGCCAAACTAGGACCAAGAAGTAAGAGGGAGTCCAATTTTTCTTTGATAAGGACGACTGTCTAACTATTAAATCTCTTCAAACGTAGAATGGGCCTCTTGGTGAAATAGTGAATTCTCTGTCACTGGGAGTATTCAAGGAGAAGGTAGAAGGATCGGACATGTAGACCTCTGAGATCCCTCTAAATTCATGAACTCATTAAGCAAAATGTTATGGAGCATCTCTATGTGCCCAGTGCTATGCGAGGAGCAAGGTTCCCAGTGGAGAAGAAGATGGGGTCCTTGCCCTCAACGAGCTTAGAGTCTAATGGGAGAGACAGGCATTAAACAAATAAACAATTGGATCTATAATTTCAAATGATGACATAGGTGATGAAGGAAAATAATCGGATACTATTATGAGCGAGTAACAGAAGAAATCTAATTCAGAGATTGACTCCCAGAGGGCCTCTCTGAGATCTGAAGGATGAGGGGGGGTCAGCCTGGGAGAAGGGTGGTGGTGGCGGTGTTTGTGTGTGCTTGTCGGGGAAGTGTTCCGGGCAGAGACAACAGCAAGTAAGAAGGCCCTGGGGCAGGAAAGAACAGTGTGACAAGAAAAGTGTGAGTGAGGGGAGACTGGAAGAGATGAGGTTGACAAGAGAGAAAGGGTCTAGACCTCTTAGGCCACAGTGGGAGTTTCCATTTTGCCCAGCCCCTTGGCCTTATCTCTTAACTAGTTGCCCCTCCCCGTCCAGTCCTGGATCCCTAGGCCTTGGTCTCCAGCAGCTCTCCCCAGTTGCGAGGCCTCACCATTCCCCATAAAGCCTACACTGCCCAGGGCACTCCCACAGAGCGGGTGCTCCTTGTACTTTCTCGGTGCCCTAGGAGCTGCAATAGTGGGCTTCTCATCTGTCTTATATGGGAGGCCCAGGTTCAATTCTTTTTTTTTTTTTTAAGATTTTATTTATTTATTTGAGAAAGAGAGAATGAGAAATAGAGAGCACGAGAGGGAGGAGGGTCAGAGGGAGAAGCAGACTCCCCGCTGAGCAGGGAGCCCGATGTGGGACTCGATCCCGGGACTCGATCCCGGGACTCCAGGATCATGACCTGAGCCAAGGCAGTCACTTAACCAACTGAGCCACCCAGGCAACCCCCCCCCCAAGTTCAATTCTTAACCCTTGCCTTTCCTCTCAAGAAGTAGCCTAGTTTAGTGGTGAAGAGCACAGACTCTGGAGCCAGCCTGGCTGGGTTCAGACAGTGGCTGTCACTTATTTGATCTTGCCAAGTTACTTAACTGTGCCTCAGTTTCTCCATGTGTGAAATTAGGATGATGATCATGCCTATCTCCTAGGAATGTTATGAGTTAATATTTATTAAGTGTTTAGGACAGTGCCTGGCATGTAGTAAGCACAATATGAGTGTTTGTTAAATGAAATAAATCACTGGCAATAAATCATAGCAACATCTGCTTCTCTGTCTCATCCATGCTCTCCCAGACCTCCAACCAGGGGTCAAGCCTGCTGCTCTCTCTCTTCCTCTGCTTTTCTAGCCGTGGCTCCCTCTGGCCACAAGTCCAGTACTCTAAAAAGTAGACAGAACTGAGTTCACTCCAGCCCAGCCCTGGTCACCCGAAGAAGAAAAGGTGTTGGTAATAGTAGGCTGCGGTCGAATCAAGGTGCCCTTGGGGCTCCTCCCTGCCTTTTCCCCATTCAGCTGTTTTCAGAAGCTGAGGGTGTTCTGGGTACACTGAGTATGTCATTGAACCCCATTTCCTGGGCCCTGGGTCTGATCCCCAAGACTGAATGTGAAGCTACTCCCACCTGCTCCCCTATCACCCTGTGTTCATTCATACTCCCACATTGTCACTGCCAGCTTTCTTATGTGTGTCCCTGAGGGCAGCAACTGTCCCCTGTTCTCTGCTGTACCCCTAAACTGGCGCTTATCCCTCAGCCTCATTTCTTTTTCTTTCTTTCTTTCTTTCTTTCTTTCTTTCTTTCTTTCTTTCTTTCTTTCTTCTTTCTTTCTTTCTTTTTTTTAAGATTTTGTGTCTTTATTTGACAGAGAGAGAGAGAGCACAAGCAGGGGGAGCGGCAGGCAGAGGGAGAAGCAGGCTCCCCATTGAGCAGGAAGCCCGATGTGGGACTCGATCCCAGGACCCTGAGATCATGACCTGAGCCGAAGGCTGATGCTTAACCCACTGAGCCACCCAAGTGCCCCCTCCAGCCTCATTTCTCTCCGGTCCCCGTTCTGGCATCTCTGGGCCAGCCACACAGGCCGGCTGTCAGGGTCTCAGGACTGCTGTTCTCCCTCCTCGGGGCCTTTCCATGGGCTCTTTTCCCTGCCCGAAGTCTTCTTCCCCAGGTCTTTGGCTGGCCAGCTCCTACTCCTTCTTCAGGTCTCAGCTCACCCGACACTTCCTCCAGGAAGGCCCGTGGTCTAGGCCAGTGGGTCTCCCAGCACCTCGATCTCCCTGCTTATCTCTTTACTTATCTATGTCTCCCACTAGCCTGCCAAACTCAGGCAGGGCAAAGATCATATTCATCTGATTTGCTCCTGGATCCTCAGTGCCCAGCACAGGGCCCATAACAGACGGGAGTTAACGCCCTGGAGCCCATGGATGAGCTTCCAGGGGTTCACAAGTCTCCCCAAACCATATGAAAATGTTTATAGATTTGTAGTGCATTCTTCCTGGGAGAGAGTCTGTATTTTTTATCATAATCTCAAAGGACATGTAACACCCATCCCTCCTCCCCCCCGCCTCAAAAAGGTTAAGAACCACATTGTAGGTACCGGTAAACACTTGTTTTTGATTGGTTTTATCCATCGATGCTCAATGAACAGTTACTGGATGGATGACTATGCCTCCATCTCAGGGTTAGGGTGTTTTTAATATTTTCAACGGATCGAGTACAACGCCAGAAGAAACCTTTGCCAGTTCAGCCCCTAACTCTGTGGCCTCAAATATCCCTGCCCCAGTGGGGCCCACGGCTTAAGGCCAAAGCTCCAGCGGCTCCCAGCTCCTGCGGGAACCCGTCTCCAGTCCCGGAAATCCACCTGCTGCGCCTTTGCAGCCTGTCGGCTGAAAATCATCCTGGTGAGCACAGGGGTGGCGGAGCCGAGGAAGGAGTCCTGCAGGAGCTCTGAACGAGGGAGACTCTGCCCCCTGCCGGCTGCCCTTCTTCCCTCAGCGCGGGCTCGAAGAATGAGGTCAGAGCAGGAAAGCGGAGAGCAGGGCAAGGGACGGGGGGCGGGGCAGGGGGCGGCCCCCCCCCCCACCGGGCAGTCTTTCCCGCCAGGAGGGGGCTTTATTTTCAATCGAGTCAGGGGCAGGGTCTTATCTCCTCCCAAATTAGGAGTTTAGGCAGGGACCGGGGCGCCGTGCGGTAGGAGGTTCTTCTAGAACTCAAGGGAGGTCCAGTCACTCCAGTCACTTGGCTTTCTGCTGGATCCATCTCTTTTCCTAGAGCCTGGCTACTGCCGACACCTTTGGATCCTGAGCCAATTCTCTGCATCGCCTGCCTACACTTGGCGTGTGGTGTACCAGCCTCCCCACATCACCATGGAAACAGGAGGCTCTGCGTCCATCCCAGAGCTGATTTGTGAAGCTATGAGAAGAATCTGGATTGGGGTGCGGGGCGGGGTGCGGGTGCATAGGAAGGCCAAAGAGATAACGTTCACAGAAATTGTGGAGACAAGGAGAGACATGGGGTGGGGGAGGGGGTTATTAGAATAACTTGTATCCTGTGAAAGAGAGGCAGCTTCCTCGACAGGCCATAAATGCAGTCCCCTCCTGGGCCACTGGTCAGTCCAAACTGACCAACCCCTCCCCACCCCACGGTCCTTTGTAGAGTGACTTCCTTAACCCCCTAAGCATCACATTTCTCATCTGTAAATGTAAAATAAAAAAAAAAAATAGCAGCACTTCCTTCACCAGGTTATTGCAAGAATCCAATGAGGTGATGTATATACAACACCGCAGTTATTAGCACGTAGTGAGTGCTCAGAAACATGGTTATTGTTGTCCGTGTCTCTCTATCATTTGTGTCCCTCTAGCTCAACTGGCAGCCCTTCAGTAATATAATAGCTTACACTTCACAATCTTCAAAGTGTTTTTGCACACATTCTCTCATGTGTCCCACCTCAATCCTGAAAAAGAGAGATTATTCTCCCCACTTGGCAGACAAAGATGCAGATTCAGAGTTTAAGCTTGTCTAAAGGCTCAGCTCTAACCTAGGGCTATAACTCAGGGTTCTCGAAAGCCTGAGTTCATTGCCCTGTGCGCTAATCTTCTGTCTGTCTCTGTGCCCAGCACGGTGCCACCCACAGTATCTCATTGTTGTCCTTGCTGACACTGAGCCTGGGGCAGGAGTCTCAGGGAAGAGCTAATCCTGAAATATGGGCATTGGGTTTGACCCTGAAGGAAGCAGAAAACTCTTAATTGAATCCATAATTTAAAACAGTCCCACAAAAAGGGAGTGGCTGCTGAGGGTTTGGGGTTCTTTTGGGGGTGGTGAAAATGTTCCAAAATTGATTGTGGTGATGACTGCCCAACTCGGTACTAAAAACCACTGAATCGCGGGCGCCTGGGTGGCTCAGTCGGTTAAGCGTCTGCTTTCAGCTCAGGTCATGATCCCAGGGTTTGGGATCGATGGGCTCGAGCCCCGCATCAAGCCCCACACTGGGCTCCCTGCTCGGCGGGAAGCCTGTTTCTCCCTCTCCCACTCCCTCTGCTTGTGTTCCCTTTCTCGCTGTGTCTCTCTCTGTCAAATAAATAAATAAAATCTTTAAAAAAAAACATTGAACTGCACATTTTAAGTGGGTGAATTGTATGGTATGTGACTTACATCTCAATAAAGCTCTTATTTTAAAAATTCCCACAAATCAAATGCCAGGCCCCGAAGTGGCACCCATGATATCCACCAAATATTTAAGGAGAAAATACCAATTGAACACAAATTCTTCCAAATAATAGAAAGGCTACTCTCTCCAACTCATTTTATAAGGCAAGTATGACCTTGATACCAAAACTGACAAAGACTTTATGAGAAAAGGGAAATTAGACTCATGATTACAGACGCAAAGTCCTATAAGCAAAGTCTTAGATTTGTTTATAGTATAAACACTTATACTAGCCATTTATTTTTCTTATTTTTTTTAAAGATTTTATTTATTTATTTGTCAGAGAGAGAGAGAGCACAAGCAGGGGGGCGGCAGGCAGAGGGCAAAGCAGCCTCCCCACTGAGCAGGGAGCCTGATGAGGGGCTCGATCCCAGGGATCATGACCTGAGCTGAAGACAGATGCCTAACTGACTGAGCCAACAGGTATCCTTATGCTAGCCTTCTATAAAAAGAATAATACATCATGATTATGTTCACCTCCATCAAAAGATGAAGTTATTTTAACATTTGAAAATCAGTGTAATTCACTGTATGAACCAAACATTAAGAAAAATGAAATAATTGTGTCCACATATATAGACACTTGATTTATGACAAAGGAGACAGCATAGAGCAATAGATGCAGAAAAGTGTTTGGTAAAATTCATCCGTTCATGATTTAAAATGGTCAAATCTAGTAAAGTAAGGAATAAATGAAAAGTTTCTTCATTTTTTTAAAGATTTTATTTATTTATTTGAGAGAGAGAATGAAATAGAGAGAGAGAGCATGAGAGGGGGGAGGGTCCGAGGGAGAAGCAGACTCACCGCTGAGCAGGGAGCCCGATGCGGGACTCGATCCCGGGACTCCAGGATCATGACCTGAGCCGAAGGCAGTCGCTTAACCAACTGAGCCACCCAGGCACCCCAAGTTTCTTCATTTGATACAGAATAATTTCAAAATCCTCATGAACAAACATCACACACTTCACAGTGAAATGTTGAAAGTTTTCCTTTGGAGATCGATCAACAACAAAATGCCCCATATCATTTTTTTATTCAATTTTGTTTGACGTTGTCCTGGAGGTCTTAACCAATGCAGGAAGGCAAGAAAGGGGAATAAAAGACTTAAGGAAAAGAAGAAATAAACTTGTCATTATTCACAGATGATATAATTGTGATGTAAAAAATCTAGAGAAACCTACAAATAAATTATAAGAATTAAGAGGGTAAGTTTAGCAATATTGCTGAATACAAGATCAGTTTCCAAAAATCAATGTTTCATATCAATCAATATGTCAGCAACAAACAGAAAAAGTAAGTTATAAAAGATACCATTTACATTTGAATTAGAAATGGCAAATATCTAAGAATAATTCTAACAAAATATGTTCAAGACCTCTAATAGGAAACCTACAGAATAATATTAAGAGAATTTAAGGAAGACCTAAAGAAATAGAGGGATATATCATGTCCATGAACTGGAAGACTCAATATTATAAAGACGGCAATTCTCCCCGAACTTATCTACAAATTCACTGCAATCCCCCATAAAATCCCAACAGGGTTTTTTAATGGAAACTGACAAGCTGATTTATAATTTTATATAGAGACCCAAAAGGCCAAGAATAACCAAGACACTCTTCAAGAAGATGTGAGTTCTTGGTGTAGCATATATAAAGACTTATAAGGATTAAGACAATGTGGTATTGGTACAGGAATAAAGAAACGGGCCAACAAAATAGAACAAATAACTGAAACACAAACCCACATGTATATGGACATTTGGTTTATGACAAAGGGAACAGTGCAGAGTAGTGAGGAAATATCCCCAAGGCATATAGAAAATTACAATATACAAAAAGCAACTTCAGGTGAATTATAGACATAAATGTAAAAGGCAGAACAATAAAGGCTCTGGAAAATAAGGCAGGAAACTATCTTGACAACCTTAGGATAAGGAAAGACATCTTTTTATTTTTTTTCTTTAAATTTTTTTATGGTTATGTTAATCACCATACATTACATCATTAGTTTTTGATGTAGTGTTCCATGATTCATTGTTTGTGCATAACACCCAGTGCTCCACGCAGAACGTGCCCTCTTTAATACCCATCACCAGGCTAACCCATCCCCCCACCCCCCTCCCCTCTAGAACCCTCAGTTTGTTTTTCAGAGTCCATCGTCTCTCATGGTTCGTCTCTCCCTCTGATTTCCCCCCCTTCATTCTTCCCCTCCTGCTATCTTCTTCTTCTTCTTCTTCTTCTTCTTCTTCTTTTTTTGTTCATATATTACATTATTTGTTTCAGAGGTACAGATATGTGATTCAACAGTCTTGCACAATTCACAGCGCTCACCATAGCACATACCCTCCCCAATGTCTGTCACCCAGCCACCCCACCCCTCCCACCCCACCCTCACTCCAGAAACCCTCAGTTTGTTTCCTGAGACTAAGAATTCCTCATATCAGTGAGGTCATATGATACATGTCTTTCTCTGATTGACTTATTTCACTCAGCATAACACCTTCCAGTTCCATCCACGTCGTTGCAAATGGCAAGATCTCATTCCTTTTGATGGCTGCATGATATTCCATTGTGTATATATACCACCTCTTCTTTATCCATTCATCTGTCGATGGACATCTTGGCTCTTTCCACAGTTTGGCTATTGTGGACATTGCTGCTATAAACATTGGGGTGCACGTACCCGTTCGGATCCCTACATTTGTATCTTTGGGGTAAATACCCAGTAGTGCAATTGCTGGATCGTATGGTAGTTTATATTCAACTGTTTGAGGAACCTCCATACTGTTTTCCAGAGTGGTTGCACCAGCTTGCATTCCCACCAACAGTGTAGGAGGGTTCCCCTTTCTCCGCATCCCCGCCAACATCTGTCGTTTCCTGACTTGTTAATTTTAGCCATTCTGACTGGTGTGAGGTGGTGACATCTTTTTTATTTTAAGATTTTATTTACTTGTTTTTTTTTTAAAGATTTTATTTATTTATTTGAGAGAGAGAGAATGAGAGATAAAAACCACGAGAGGGAAGAGGGTCAGAGGGAGAAGCAGACTCCCTGCTGAGCAGGGAGCCCGATGTGGGACTCGATCCCGGGACTCCAGGATCATGACCTGAGCCGAAGGCAGTCGCTTAACCAACTGAGCCACCCAGGCGCCCCAAGATTTTATTTACTTGTTTGAGAGAAAGAGTGAGAGAGTGCAAGCGCACAAATGGGGGGAGGGGCAGAGGGAGAGTGAGAAGCTGACTCCCTGCTGAGCAGGGAGCCTGACAACAATGATGCAGGGCTTGATCCCAGGACCCTGGGATCATGACCCAAGCAGAAGGCAGATGCTTAACTGACTGAGCCCCCCAAGCACCCAGGAAAGACATCTAAACAGTATACAAAAGGAAATGATAAGCCTATAGAAAAAAACTAATACATTTGCTCACATTAAATTTTTAAAATATTCTGTTGGCCAAAAACAAGCAAAACATAAATTAAAATGTGAAAAGGAAAAGGGTTAATAATATGGTATGTGAATTAAGTTTTGTAAAAATGAAAAGAAAGTGCACGGAGAAATGTATAGAATTGTTGAGTTGCTATATTAGACACCTGAGCCTAATATAACACTGTACATTAACTATATTTGAACTAAAAAGGAAAAGAAAGTAAAAGTTAAGCCACAAAGTAGAACAAATTTGGAACACATATACCGATAAAGGACCTACCTCCAGCATATCAAATGAAGTATTACAAATCAATAAGACAAAGACATAAAACCTACTATAAAAATGAGCAAGAAATTTGAATGTGGGGCGCCTGGGTGGCTCAGTCGCTAAGCGTCTGCCTTTGGCTCAGGTCATGATCCCGGGGTCCTGGGATCGAGCCCTGCATCAGGCTCCCTGCTCAGTGGGGAGTCTGCTTCTCCCTCTCCCACTCCCGCTGCTTGTGTTCCTGCTCTCACTATCTCTGTCTCTGTCAAATAAATAAATAAAATCTTAAAAAAAAATTTGAATGAATGCACTGCCAAATAGGATGCCCAAATGGCGATAAACATTGGAAAGGGTGTTTGACTTCATTAATCATTAAGAAAATACACACCCACCAGAAACACTCAAATTAAAAAGACTGAAAACAACAAGTGTGGGGAGGATGTGAAGCAACAAGAACTCTAATACACTGCTGGTGGGTGTAGAAACTGACACAATCTCTTTGGAAAATAGCCCAGTTTATTCTGATAAAGTTTCATATGTGCATAGTTTGTGAACCAGTACTTGTACACACCCTTAGAAATACATGCACAAGTGCCCCCAAGGAACATGTACAAGAATATTCACTGCCCCATTATTCATGATCACTCTAAACGGGAAACTAACCATATGTGCACTGACAGTAGAATAGAAGTAATATACAAGTAATACAAGCTTATTGATTTTATTTATATACACTTCAATAAAAGGCAATACCAACCTACAGTTTGTTGACTACTGATCTTGGGACTTCTCAGCCCCCATAAACACATGAGTCAATTTCCTATAATAAATCTATCATCTATCTATTTATCTGTCTGTTTATCTATCTATCTATCTATCTATCTATCTATCTATCATCTATCTATTTGTCTCTTACTGGTTCTGTTTCCCTGGAGAACTCTGACTACTACAGACTTTGGCTGGTACTGGGAGTGGTTCTAGATAAACAGAGCTTTAAAGATGAGTTTTCTGAATTGGTTCCGGGGTTTCTGGAATTGACTCTCTAATCTGATTAGATATAAAGACACTCATGATTCTATTTCCAGTGATAAAGAGAGCACTGATTGTCCATGGCATGATCTGGCAACAGAGGTGTGCAAAATATGACTATTGGATGTTCTTAATCAACCCCTTATAAGAAGCAAGGACCTGGGTGACTGTGTATATGATACTCTAATGTTTTTGGCAAACTAACAAAAATAATGAGATTAGCTGCTTGTTCTGACTGTTACTGGACAAACAAGGAAAGAAAAGGAAGAGGTTAGAGATTCAAATTCTGAACTCAAGTGCCACAGAAATGACCTCAAAGTTACTATGTGTGTCCTCAACGATGGACCATCTCCTATGGTGGCAGGGTGGACACTGCTGAAAATCAAACACAGAATCTCATCCAAATTACAACACAACTTGAACTCCCAGTCTCTCAGGGTGTCTACTGTTAAAGCAAGGGCAGTGGTTGGCAAGGAATGGGATCTTGAAAGCTGGAATGGGGATGGTGGGAAGACCCTGATGAAGATGTGGACACTGAGCCCCTAAATTCTAACAAATCTTCTTTACCATCAGAAAAGGCCTCTCTACCCTCTGTGGTATTGGCCTCCCTACCCCCCATCTGAGGGAATTGACCTTGCGCTGCCTGAGGAAACAGTATCTGCCTCCCCTGAGGCAGTTGCCATGAAAGACAAGGCCTATATTTTTTTTTAAGATTTTATTTATTTATGCATGACAGAGAGAGAGAGAGAGAGAGAGAGAGAGGCAGAGGCAGAGGCAGAGGGAGAAACAGGCTCCCCAAGGAGCAGGGAGCCCGATGTGGGACTCAATCCCAGGACCCCAGGATCATGACCTGAGCTGAAGGCAGACATTTAACCATCTGAGCCACCCAGGCACCCAAAGACAAAGCCTATTCTCAGGACCCACAGCCACTACCCCTCTTTGCTTTAGACTTATAACTAGACTCAAGTTCCCAGCAGGCCCCTAAAGGTGAGGTGCAAAGTATGACCTATGAGGAGGTGTACTACACTCCAAAAGAACTACTTGAGTATTCCAATTTATACTGACAGATTCAGAGAACCTGTGTGAAAATGGATATTAAGGGTATGGGGTAATGATGGAAGAAACATAAAGTTGGATCTGGCTCAATTTATTGACATGAGCTCATTAAGCACAGATTCTGCAATTAATATTGCGTCCTGGGGGATTAGAAAGGATTTTAACAATTTGATTAGTTGGCTGAAACAGGAACCAAAAGATGACCCCCATCGAGCAAGCTGGAAATGCCAGCCCTGACTTGGTTGAATGTAGAGAAAGGGATTCAACAGGTTAGGGGCACTGGAACGTTAAAGTGGAGTTGTCATTTAAGATCTACTCACATACGTTGGGAGGGTCCAGATGACATACCTTTCACCATGACTGCAGAAAAAAAAGCTGTGAGGGGAGCTTCAGCATCCTTAGAGAGCTTTGTGATTGCTCTGCTCTATAGGCCAGATCTTACGGTGGGAACTGTAGTCACCAAATTGGTAAAACGAAATGCAATGGGAGTAATTAGATCCCAAGGTGGCAGACGCCAAGTGGTTGTCCTCAACCACCAAAGGCAACGTGGGAGTAGTTTCCACAGTGGACAGCAGAGTCAAAGCAGAAATTAGAACAGTATGACTTGGGGGCCCTGGCTCGCTCAGTCAGAGGAGCAGGTGACTCTTGATCTCAGGTTCGTGAGTTCGAGTCCTGTGTTGGGTATAGAGATTACCCCCCCCAAAAAATCAATAAACTTAAAAAAGAAAAAACACGACAGTGTGACTTACAAAGACTTATGCCATTGGCTAGTTGATCATGGTGAGATAGAAGTGAGATAGGTAAGAAGCCTACTAAATTCTCACTTGATCTGTACAAACAGAAAAGTTCTAGGTCACGTGAACAAAATTCTAACCTGAATCATAAAAACAGTTTCCAGACTTGAGCCAGTTGATACAGCAGTACCCCTTGAATGAAGGGGAGGTTGGGTCCTCTTAAGGAGGGGCCCCAGGACACTGCCAAAGATTTATACTGTTAATCTTTCTTCTAGCCTTCCCCCCACCCAAACCAATGGCTCTTTATCAGGGTAACTGTGCACTGTGGGAAAGGAAATCATCAGACTTTGGGGGGACTACTGGACACTGGCTATGAACAGACACAAATTCCAGGAGATCCAAAATGTCACTATGGCCCACCAGTGAGAGTAGGGGCTTATGGAGGTCAGGTGATCATGGAGTTTCAGCTCGAGGCCATCTTACAGTGGGACAATGGGTCCTTGAACCCATCTTATGGTTAATTTCCCAGCTCTGGATACAGAACTGCCATAGATGCACTCAGCAGTTGCCAGAATCCCCACATTGGTTCCCTGACCAATGGAGCGTAGGGAAAGACCAAGTGGAATTGACTAGAACTGCCTTTTCCTAGGAAAATAGTAAACCAAAAGCAATACCACACTCCTGGAGGGATTGCAGAAATTAGTGCCATCAAGGATTTGAAGGATGCAGGGGTGGTGATTCCTACCGCATTCCTATGCAACTCATCTATTTGGTCTGTGCAGAAGACAGATGGATCTTGGAGAACGACAGTGGATGATCCTAAGCTTTACCAGGTGGTGACTCTGATTGCAGCTGTTGTGCCAGATGTGGTTTCAGAGCTTGACCAAATTACCATGTTCTCTTGTTTTTTTTTTTTTTTAAAGATTTTATTTATTTATTTGAGAGAGAGAGAATGAGAGATAGCACGAGAGGGAAGAGGGTCAGAGGGCGAAGCAGACTCCCTGCTGAGCAGGGAGCCCGATGTGGGACTCGATCCTGGGACTCCAGGATCATGACCTGAGCCGAAGGCAGTCGCTTAACCAACTGAGCCACCCAGGCGCCCTACCATGTTCTCTTGTACCTGACGTGCAGCTGTTGATCTGGCAAATGCGTTTTTCTCCATCCCTGTCAGTGTGGACCACCAGGAGTAGTTTACTTTCAGCTGGCAAAGCCAGCAATACACTTTCACTCTCTTACCTCCCGGGTATATCAACTCTCCAGCCCTATATCATCATCTAGTTCACAAGACTCTTGATCACTTTTTGTTGGAAAAGACAATCTCATGCCTGAAGTCTTTCCACCCCTGCTCAGCCACGTAAGAATGGACCTTGGGCCTGGAACACTTTCTTACCAAGAGATAAAGAGCCCACACAGCCTGTGCTGGACTTATCACCTTATGTGGGAATATTTTTGCTTGTTTCATGCTCTATGTGTACTCCTTTGTTCTGCTTAAGTGTGAGCATCAGTAGCCCTCCGGCATGCCCCCAGCTATGTGAGACTCCATGGGTGAGGGAGAGAGATCCTTCTACTGTGGCTCCAGAGGGGGGAAGGCTAGTCAACTGCCCTGCATTGGCTTCCAGGAGGCACCTGCTGGCCATGGGGGACCAGTGCCCATGACTGAAGCTGATCTTGTTCTATCTCTTCTCTGTGCAGAAAAAGCATTGTTTCATCTAGTGCTTCACTGCACTGCATTTTCCTTGGTGACTCTGACACCCAGAGACAGCAAGCAGAAGTGTTTGGATTTCTGTTTCGGGTGACGAGCACTGTAATGCTCTTTGCTATCCTCCATGTAGTTGGAGCCTTCTCCTGACACTAGTTACAAGTGCATAAGTTCTGCGTAACACCTTTCCCTTCTGCAAGATATCACACTTGTCCATTACATTGAGGACATCGTACTGACTGGATCTAGTGAGCAAGAAGTAGCAACTACTCTAGCCTTATTGGTAAGACATTTGTATGTCAGGGATGTCTGGGTGGCTCAGTCAGTTAAGCATCTGCCTTCAGCTCAGGTCATGATCCCAGCGTCCTGGGATCAAGTCCCACATCGGGCTACTTGCTCAGTGGGGAGCCTGCTTCTCCCTCTGCCTGTTGCTTCCCCTGCTCTACTATCTCTCTCTTTCTCTCTGACAAATAAATAAATAAAATCTTAAAGTAAAAAAAAAAAAAAAAAAAAGACATTTGTATGTCTGAGGGTGGTAAATAAATCTGACCAAAGTTTAGAGGCCTTCTAGCTCAGTGAAACTTCTAGGGGTCTAGTGGTGTGGGGCATGTTGAGATATCCCTACAGAGGTGAAGGATAACTTGTTGCACCTGGCCCCCTTTATAACCAAAAAGAGGCACAACACCTTACTGGGCCTCTTTGGATTTTGGAGACAACACATTCCTCCTTCGGTTGTGTTATTCTGGCCCATTTACCGAGTGACCCGCCAAGCTGCTAGATTTGAATGGGACCCCAAACAGGAGAAGGCTCTGGGGCATGTCAGGCTGCTGTGCAAGCTGCTCTGTCACTTGTACCACTTGATCTAGATTTTGTGGTGCTTGGAGCAGCAGGTCAGGCAGGGATGCTGTCTGAAGACTTCATCAGCCCCCTCTAGGTGAACTGCAGCACAGGCCCTTAGGATTTTGAGCAAAGCCTTGCCATCCTCCGCTGATAACGACTCTTCTGTTTCCAAACAGCTCTTAGCTTGCTTACTGGGCCTTAGTAGAGACTGAGTCCTTAACAGCAGACCACCAAGTTACTTTGTGACCTGAGCTGTCCATCGTGAACTGGGTGTTATCTGACCCACCATGCCGTGTAAGCTGGGCATGCAAAACAGCATTCTATCAGCAAATGAAACTGGAGTATATGAGACTGGGTCCATATAGGCCCTGATGGCATAAGCGATTTATGTGAATATACGGCCCAAATGCCGTGGTTACCCCCAGCCTGCACCTACAGCCTCTGGGGCACTTCCCTATGATCATTTCACAGAGGAAGAAAACACTCAGGCCTGGTTTACGGATTATTCTGCACAATACACAGGCACCACCCAAAAGTGAACAGCTGCAATACTACAGCCCCTTTTAGGGACATCCCTGAAGGACAGGGGTGAAGGGAAATCCTCCCAGTGGGCAGAACTGTGAGCAGTGCACCTGGTTGTTCACTTTGCTTGGAAGGAGAAATGGCCAGATGTGCAATTATATACTGACTGATGGGCTGTGGCCAAGGTTTAGCTGGATGGTCAGGGACTTGGAAGAAACATGATTGGAAAATTGTTGACAAGGAAATGTGAGAAGGTATATAGATAGGTCTCTCTGGATGAGAAAACACACACACACACACACACACAAAATAAAAAAGCAAACCCATGAAGATATTGGGTCTCACGTGAATGCTTACAAAGGGCAACCTCAGCAGAAGATTTTAATAATCAAGTGGATAGGATGATCCATGCAGTGGATACCAGTAAGCCTTTTCCCCCAGCCACTCCTGTCATCACCCAATGGGCTCATGAACAAAGTGGACATGGTGGCAAGGATGGAGCTCATGCATCAGCTCAGCAACATGGACTTTCACTCACCAAGGCTGACCTGGCTATGGCTGTCACTGAGGACTCAGTCAGCCAGCAGCAGAGACCAACACTGGGCCTCTGACATCATACCATTCCCTTGGCTGAACAGGTTGATTACACTGGACCACTTCCATTGTGGAGGGGCAGTGTTTTGTTCTTACCCGAATATTTACTCTGGATACAGATTGCCTTCTCTGCCTCTAATGCTTCTTACCCAAACTATCATTCACAGACTTCCAGAATGCTTTATCCACTGTCATGGTATTCCACATAGCATTGCTTCTGATCAAGGAAGTCACTTCCTAGCAAATGAAGCATGGCAATGGGCCCATGCTCATGGAATTCACTGGCCTATGTTCCCTAACATCCAGAAGCAGCTGCTTTGAGAGAACAGTGGACTGGCCTTTTGAAAACTCAGTTACAGTACCCACTAGGTGGCAATACCTTGCAGAGCTGAGGCAAGGTTCTCCAGAAGGCTGTAAGTGCTCCAAATCAGTGTCCAGTATATGGTGTTCTTCTTCTGATAGCCGGTATTCACAGGTCTAGGAATCAAGGCGGGGACGGGGGGTGGGGGAATGGGAGTGGCACCCAACACTATGATCCCTAGTGATCCACTACCACAGTTTTTTTGCCTCTGTCCTGTAACCCTATGCTCTGCCTCCCTAGAGGTCTTAGCTGCAAGGAGGGATACATCCACCAGGTGACACAATGATTCCATTGAACTGGAAGTTAAGACTGTCACCCAGCCACTTAGGCCTCCTCATGCGTCTGAGTCAACAAGCAAAGAAGGGAGTCACTGTGCGGGCTGGGATGGGTCCTGACTACCAGGGGGAAATTGGACGACTGCTCCACAATGGAGGTAAAGGAAAAAAATGTCTGGGATACAGGAGATCCCTCAGGGTGTCTCTTAGTATTCCTATGCCCCATGTTTGGGTCATGGGCAGGACTACTAATGGCCCAGATCCTTTAGGAATGAGAGTTTGGCCAGCGGAGGTGCTTGTTGAAGACAAAGAGAATACAGAATGGATAGTGGAAGAAGGTAGTTACAAATTGTCAGCTACAACCACATGACCAGTTATAGAAATGTAATTTCCGTAATTACAGAACTATAATTGTCCTAACAGTCCCTTCTTGTTTTGCTATGAATATGTGTATGTGTGTGTATAAAAATAAAATATCTTTGTTTTCTTTCCTCTCTTATTTCCTTATCATCATCATTAGTATCCTATGACTCTATATCATAGTATTTAAATATCATATTTTGTTATTGTCTTTATTTGGAGATTAAATATGGTTTTTTTTAAAGATTTTATTTATTCATTTGAGACAGAGAATGAGAGAGAGAGAGAGAGAGAGAGAGAGAGAGAACATGAGAGGGGGCAGGGTCAGAGGGAGAAGCAGACTCCCTGCTGAGCAGGGAGCCCAATGCGGGACTCGATCCCGGGACTCCAGGATCATGACCTGAGCCGAAGGCAGTCGCTTAACCAACTGAGCCACCCAGGCACCCCATGGAGATTAAATATGGTTTTAAAAAGATGTGAATTGAGAAGAGGTAGACCTGTGATGGTTAATTTTATGTGCTAACTTGACTGAGCCACAAGGTGTCCAGACATCTGGTCAAACATTATTCTGGGTATGTCTGTGAAGGTATTTCTGAATGAGATTAACATCTGAATCAGTAGACTGAGTAAAGATTGCCCTCTGTACTGTGCGTGGGCCTCAACCAATTAACTGAAGGCCTGAATAAAAAAAAACAAAAAACAAAAAAAAACGGCTGAGCAAGAAGGAATTCTTCCTGCTTGACTGTTGTGCTAGAACACTGGTCTTTTCTGGCCTTTGGACTCAGACTGAAACATCACATGTGTATGTACACACACACACACACACACACACAAACACACACACACATCCTACAGCTTCTGTTTCTCTGGAGAACCCTAATACAAGCATTATATCTTACATTTAAAACAACTTTATTGGGGGTGCAGGGATGAGGTAACTGGGGGCTGGACATTAAGGAGGGCACATGATGTAATGAGCACTGGGTATTATATAAGATTGCACTGACCTCGACCTCTGAAACCAATAATATGTTATATGTTAATTAATTGAATTTAAATTAAAAAAATAAATAAAATGTTGATGTTTTGTTCATCAAGGATTTTTTTTTAAAGATTTTATTTATTTATTTGACAGAGAGAGACACAGTGAGAGAGGGAACACAAGCAGGGGGAGTGGGAGAGGGAGAAGCAGGCTTCCCACCAGGAAGGGAGCCTAAAGCAGGGCTCGATCCCAGGACCCTGAGATCATGACCTGGGCCGAAGGCAGATGCCCAAAGACTGAGCCACCCGGGCGCCCCTTATTTATTTATTTTTTAGAGAGAGTGTGTGTGTCTGGGAGGGAGGCAGGGCAGAGGGAGAGGGAGAGGGAGAATCTTTTTTTTTTTTAAAGATTTATTTATTTGAAAGAGAGAATGAGAGAGAGAGAGAGAGAACATGAGAGGGGGGAGGGTCAGAGGGAGAACAAGACTCCCTGCTGAGCAGGGAGCCAGATACGGGACTCGATCCAGGAACTTCAGGATCATGACCTGAGCCAAAGGCAGTCGCTTAACCAACTAAGCCACCCAGGTGCCCGGGAGAGAGAGAATCTTAAGCGGACTCCATACCTAGCATGGAGTCTGACAAAGGGCTCAATCTCATGACCCTGAGACCATGACCTGAGCTGAAATCAAGAGTTCAACACCTGGGGCACCTGGGTGGCTCAGCTGGTTAAGCAGCTGCCTCCAGCTCAGGTCATGATCCCAGGGTCTTGGGATCGAGCCCCGCATCGGGCTCCCTGCTTGGCGGGAAGCCTGTTTCTCCTTCTCCCACTCCTCCTGCTTGTGTTCTTTCTCTAGCTGTCTCTCTCTCTCTCTCTCTGTGTCAGTTAAATAAATAAATAAAATTTTTATTAAAAAAAAAAAGTTTGACACTTAACCAACTGAGCTACCCAGACACCCCCATAATCCAATTTTAGGACATTTTCATCAACCCAATATGATCTTTCATGCACATTTAACCTTAATCTCCCCTCTCCCTCCTCCAAGCAATCAGTAGTCTACTTTCTGACTTTATAGCTTTGCCTTTTCTGAATATTTCATATAAATGGAAACTTACAATATGTGGTCTCTTCTGTCTGGCTCCTTTCACTGAGCATGTTTCTGTAGTTCATCCACGTGGTAGTATGCATACATAATTTGTTCCTTTTTTATTGTTGAATAGTATTCCATTGTATGAAAAGAGCATATTTTGTCTACCCATTCACGTGTTGGCGAACATTTGGGTTGTTTCCAATTGGGCTATTATGAGTAATGCTGCTAAGAACATTCCTAAGCAAGTCTTTGTGTGGATACGTTTCCACTTCTCTTAGATTGATATGTAATGGTGAAACTGCTGGATCACACAGTAAATTTATGTTCAACATTTTAAGAAACTGCCAAACTGTTCTCCAAAGTGGCTACACCATTTTACATTCCCACCAGCAAAGCGTGAAGGTTCTCACTTCTCCACATTTCCCTCCAAACTTTGTTATTACCTGTATGCTAAAATATAGACATGCAATGAAAAACAACCCCCCCCCGCCACACACACACAATAAAAAGTTTTAAGATGTTCAGGGAGGAGGCTACGGCTTTTGAGAGGTAAAACGGTCTCTCTTAAAAAAAAAAACTGACTGCAGTCCTCCAGCCAGCAGAGGGCGTTCCAAGCCAGAGTCTCTCCTCCTAGCCTTTCACAGCGCCATCTTGGCGAGATCCCCGTTGCTAGGAGACGGAGATGCGTTTGGCTCCAGACCCCCAGCCTCGCTGCTATCCCAGGCGCTCTCTCTTGTGGAAGGGCTAAGATCTAAGGTCGCGCTACCATCCAGGGGCAGTTCCGTAAGGCCCTTTTCTGGGGCGTTTTCCTCCTATTTCTTCTAAAGCTGAACAAAGCAGACTGAGGATCCTTGCCTAGATCCACGCTCCCCCGCCCCCAGCTATGCCTAAGAAAGGGAAAAAGGCCAAGTTGCCCCTGTCCGATGAGGAGCAGCTGCTTCTGTTTCAGCAGAAGTTGCTGGCAGAGGAGGAGATGGCCAAGAAGAAAGAGAGGCTCCTGAGCCAGTTCTTGAAGGTGATGGCTTTCTGCATTACTCTGCCCAACCCCACCCACTCCCTGCACTGGCCCTGCGCCTTGACCCTCTCATTGTGGCAGCCTGTTTTCATGCTGGCCTCCCCTCCTCCGGAAATCTTGAAACCCAAATATACTTTGGTTTCTGGCAACATTGTTTGGGGAGGAGGCAGTTCTTTGTGAAGCACAGAGGGGGGCAAGTGGTATAGAGGTTGACGGTCACAACTGAGCCCCAGACTGGGACAGTAGGTGTTATCAGCTGTCTGAGCGGTCTGAAATTCTGATATACTCCCTGGAGATTATAAACAACATCCTGCTCTGATGTCTTCACCTGAAGGAAATTCACCCTTGCCCTCCCCAAAGTGCCATCAGGCTGTTTCTGTCTTACTTCAGACCCTCCCAAAAACAAGAACAGGAACTCCCTGAGTGTTAGTCATCAGGAACTTTGGTCTCTCAGAAAAGACAAAGGGTAAGGTGTCAGTGACAACCTGTGATCTTGTTTGTTTTACCATAACAAGGCTTTAGGCCCTGCCCTCCTGGGGTGTATTTATTCCTTCATACAGGACAAGCTGGCCAAGGAGGAGCACAATAGTGCTCTGAACCTTAACAAGATTAACACACAGTGGAGAACCGTCCTTAGGGAGGTCAAGACCAGAGAGCTTCATAAGGACATTGAGATCCTCAGCCAAACATTTGAACGAGTGGTGGACTGCAAGGACAGTGTCATCAAGGTAGGCGCTCCTCCCAGTGAAACACTTGAACCTGGCTGCCTTGATCTTTTCAATAGAATGGGCCTACTGAATTAATTTATGAATCATTTTTTGGGGGGAGAAAGAGAGAGGGATAGGGAGGGGCACAGGGACAGGGAGAGAGAGACTCTCAAGCAGCCTCCATGCCCAGAGTGGAGCCTGACGTGGGGCTCCATCTCACAACCTTGAGATCATGACCTGAGCTGAAATCAAGAGTCGGACGCTTAACCGACTGAGCCACCCAGGCGCCCCTAATTTTTTTTTAAAGATTTTATTTATTTATTTGAGAGAGAGAGAATGAGAGATAGAGAGCACGAGAGGGAAGAGGGTCAGAGGGAGAAGCAGACTCCCTGCTGAGCTGGGAGCCCGATGCGGGACTCGATCCCAGGACTCCAGGATCATGACCTGAGCCAAAGGCAGTCGTTTAACCAACTGAGCCACCCAGGCGCCCCGCCCCTAATTTTCTAATCAACCTAAAGCCCTCACAAGATGCAGGCCGTGAGGAAGCGGGCATTAGTAATACCAGTTTTCACTGAAATGACAAGTGGACTACTGGGCTGTCCTCCCTCTCCCCTGCTTCAGCGTACCCATCTTCCTTGGTCATCTACTGCCTGAAACCAGCACTGTACAATGTTAGAGTTGTAAGGCACAGCAGACATCACCCAATGACTTGAACTTAGTCTCGCATCTTCACTTCACTGTGAGAAGACTCCGTTCCAGAGAGGGGAACTGGCTTGCCCAGTGTCACACAGCCAGTCAGCAAGAAAGCTGGAACCAGAGCATGAGTTTCTGGATTCCTACTCCAGTGCTTTATTTAACCAAATTGTTTGGTCTCTTTGATTCAAAGTTCAGTGGCCCTGGATGAATCTGAGATCTCCACGGGTAAGAGCAGTTATGGATCTCTAAGCAACTCAATCAGCCATATGCTCTTGGGAGACTGTTGAATCCACACCATATTCTTTTCTAAGGGATTTTGCTATATCCCTTCTTTTATCCCATTTTTAACCTCTGTTTACTGACTCCTCAGTCTTTTTTTTATTTTTTAATTTTTTTAAAGATTTTATTTATTTATGTGAGAGAGAGAGCATGAGAGGGAAGAGGGTCAGAGGGAGAAGCAGACTCCCTGCTGAGCAGGGAGCCCGATGTGGGACTCGATCCCGGGACTCCAGGATCATGACCTGAGCCGAAGGCAGTCGTCTAACCAGCTGAGCCACCCAGGCGCCCCTCCTCAGTCTTTTCTATCTTAAAACAACAACAGAAATCCCACAGTAACAGCAAAATATACATTGTCAGCGTGGCATGCCCCCTCTTGAAAAGACGCATCTCTCCTTCACAGCCTAACTCCTGAGGGAAAAAAATTTCAGTAGACCTGGGCAAGCTTCAAATGATACATATTAAGAGTCCCCAAATTTGCAAAAACCATTATACATTAGAATTCTTTACCCCACCAGTTATACCTTATGGCTTTTCAAGTGACTTCTTTAGACCCTTATTGAGAGTTATCAAATACTTGCTAAGAAGAGAACGAGCAGTGTTCATTTAGGGATGCTGAGCAGTGGTCAGGCTCACCCTTAAGCCAGCTAGCTTCCAGCTATGTAGCTAATGCTTACAAGTCCCCACCTTAGGTAAATCACACACTGCTAATTAAGCACCTTCAGGGTCATTCCTGAATAACCGAACCTGCACGTGTTAAATGTGCAAATGTCACTCACCTGCTATCTCCACTTCTTCACTTCCTGTTTATCCTGCATCCCACATCTGATTTCCACTCTTCCCTAGGAGGTTGCTCTGGTAAAGACTACCAGACTCGAATCACGGATACTTTTCATCATTTAGTCTTCATCTAATCCGACTCCTCTGTGGCACGGACTTTTTATTTTATTTATTTATTTATTTATTTATTTATTTTTTAAAAGATTTTTTATTTATTTATTTGAGAGAGAGAGAATGAGAGATAGAGAGCATGAGAGGGAAGAGGGTCAGAGGGAGAAGCAGACTCCCTGCTGAGCAGGAAGCCCGATGCGGGACTCGATCCCGGGACTCCAGGATCATGACCTGAGCCGAAGGCAGTCGCTTAACCAACTGAGCCACCCAGGCGCCCCTGGCACGGACTTTTTAAAAAAGATTTTATTTATTTGAGAGAGAGAGAGAGAGAGAGAACCCGAGCAGAAGGGAGGGGCAGAGGGAGAGGGCCAAGCCAACTCCCCACTGAGCAAGGAGCCCTACGTGGGACTTGATCCCAGGACTCCAAGATCACCACCCAAGCCGAAGTCAGATGCTCAACCAAGCCACCCAGGTGCCCCTGTGGCACTGACATTCTTGGTCACAGCACCCTCCTTGAAACTCCCCTTTGGTTTCCATGACACCATTCTTTCCTGGCTTTTCTCCTGCCTCTGGGATATATAGCGAATCCTCTTTGTGAGTTTATCTTCCTCTCTCCAATGCCTGAACTTTAACATTTCCCACGTTTCTTTTTTTTTTTAAATGTTTTATTTATTTATTCATAAGAGTCAGAGAGAGAGAGAGAGAGAGAGAGGCAGAGGGAGAAGCAGGCTCCCCGCCTAGCAGGGAGCCCGATGCGGGACTCGATCCCAGGACCCCGGGATCATGACCTGAGCTGAAGGCAGTCGCTTAACCGACTGAGCCACCCAGGCACCCCCATTTCCCACGTTTCTGAGTCTGGCCATCTCACCCTTTAACCAGGTGTCTAGGGCCTAGACAGTTGTGCTCATTACCCTGACTTAATTTTTTTTAGATTTTATTCATTTATTTATTTAGAGCAAACACGAGTGGGAGGAGGGCGAGAGGGAGAGAATCTCAAGCAGACTCCTCACCAAGTGAAGAGCCTGACGCAGGGCTCGATCTCACAACCCCAGCTGAAACCAAGAGTCAGCTACTCAACCGACTGAGCCACCCAGGTGCCCCTCATTACCCTGACTTTATTTTTTTAATTTTTAAAAAATTATTTATTTGAGAGAGAGAGAGAGCATGAGAGGGGGGAGGTCAGAGGGAGAAGCAGACTCCTTGCTGAGCAGAGAGCCCAATGCAGGATTCGATCCCGGGACTCCAGGACCATGACCTGAGCCGAAGGCAGTTGCTTAACCAACTGAGCCACCCAGGTACCCCTACCCTGACTTTAAATATCACTTTTATATTAATGACTTCCAGGTTCTGTAAAACCAGCCATTTTGAATAATGTGAGTCTATTACCTATTCAAAAAAGTAAAACAAATTAAAATTAAAATGAATGAAATGGGTGCCTGGCTGGTTTGGTCAGTGGAGCGTGCGACTCTTGATTTCAGGCTTGTGAGTTCGAGCCCCACATTGGGTGTATAGATAACTTAAACATAAAATTAAAAAAAAAAATGAATGAAACAACAACAAAACGAGGATTTAGTGAATGCCTACATGATCAGGCACCTTGAGTCACTCACTATAAACTATCACAACCTCTATGCAGGGCTATTTTCACCTAAATGTATGGTATGAAACAGGATCTTTTTTTTTTTTTTTTAAGATTTTATTTATTTATTTGAGAGAGAGAGAATGAGAGAGAGAGAGTACGAGAGGGAAGAGGGTCAGAGGGAGAAGCAGCCTCCCTGCTGAGCAGGGAGCCCGATGCGGGACTCGATCCCGGGACTCCAAGATCATGACCTGAGCCTTCGGCTCAGGTCATGAT
>NW_027397106.1:5680474-5747376 GCF_003265705.2 Callorhinus ursinus | reverse complement strand
TTTATTTATTCATGAGAGACGGAGAGAGAGAGAGAGAGAGAGGCAGAGGGAGAAGCAGGCTCCCAAGGAGCAGGGAGCCCGATGCGGGACTCGATCCCAGGACCCTGGGATCATGACCTGAGCCGAAGGCAGACGCTTAACCATCTGAGCCACCCAGGCGCCCTGAAACAGGATCTTTTGAAATAGGTGCTGATAGTGGAAGCCTCTTCATTCACTCAGCCAGTGTTTACTAAACCTGTCATGACCAGCACTGTGCTGGATGCCAAAGATTCGGGGATGAAAAGACAAAAATCCTCAATTCCTTTTTGGGGTAACCTCATCGTTATAAACATCTGTTGTGCCTAGGACCCCGCCTGGCTACCTGGGCTTCCCTAATGTCACTCTCACTTTCCAATCATGAGTCAGAGAACCAGCTCTCCTAGAGCCAGAGAGCCGGCATCAGGAACTAGGGGAAAATGCCATTCATGCCATCCAGCTGAAGACATTTTTATTTTCTTGCACTGATGCCATTCAGCCAAAATGGTAATTCTGTTTCCTACCCAGTCTTTAGCCAAGGACCTGTCAGAGGCAGAGGAGCAGTACGCCCACGCCCTGCGCGGCCACCTGCACAGCATTGACCAGCTCTTAGCCCTGCAGAGACGCCGGCTCAACCTCCTAGAGGAGAGTTACAACACAGAGCTGGAGGCCCTAACCAAAGAGTTTGAGACAGAAAGGTATGGGGACCCAAGAGGAAACCGGGGATGGAGTCCAGGAGAGTATCCAGAGCCTGTGTCAAGGAGCTACCTCTAAGCAGGTGGCTAGCAACCTGGAGCATCCCATCTTGCTTAGGACATGACCCCCACCAGAGAACATCCAGAGTGCCTTCTAAACTAATGTGGGTTTAAGCTAGTGGCTTTAGCCTCCCTATGCCCATGCCAGGTCTCTATCTGTAACACCCTCACCACCTACTTTCAGCTATCAAAATCCAACCTATCTGGCAGGGGACAGGGAGGGGAGGGAGACTTCTCACTGAAACATTTTGTACTTTATTGCTTTGCGTATCATATGAATGTACTGCCTATTCAAAAATCAAAATAATCTTATTCACTCTTTCTGACCCTAAAATGAAGACAGCCTACCCTCCCTCTCTGACCCTTCAGTACCTAGGAGTTTGAACCACTCATATAGTTTTACTACATACTGCTTTGAGTCCTTTTTGGTCCATATGCTTTATCCTTCAGAGCAGGGACAGTGTCTTATATCCCACAGGAAGACAATTATTGACCAGCATGAAAAAGAGATTCACTACCTACAAGATGTCTTCATGGCCATGGAGCAGAACTATATAGATGCTGAGTATGAAAGTAAGCTGGAGTTCCAGAGCTTGTGGGATGATCTCAAAAACAAGGTATGGAAGGAGAGTAGCTGGGCAAGAGCTGGGAGAGAAGGGAGAGAAAAATGCTCTAGGCCACTGGAGGTCCTGGAGACACCTAACCAACACAACCAAGAAAATGCCTGTACCCCTACTGCATTTTGTAATTTTGTAGAAATTGGTTGGGAAGAACCATTCTGAAATGTCAAGGAAATGCATTTTAAAGCTAAAAGGCACCAAGGAGATCATTTGGCTTCACCCCGGTGATTTGTAGATGAAGAAACTAAGGCCCAAAGAAATAAAATGATCTGCCAAAGTCATGCTGCTGTTTTGTGATAGAACCAGGAGAATCCAGGTCTGCCCTTGGCCCAAAGTGCTATCCACCATCCTATTTTTTTTTTTAAAGATTTTATTTTTTATTTATTTGCCAGAGAGAGACACAGCAAGAGAGGGAACACAAGTAGGGGGGAGTGAGAGAGGGAGAAGCAGGCTTCCCGCAGAGCAGGAAACCCGACGTGGGGCTCGATCCCAGGACCCTGGGATCATGACCTGAGCTGAAGGCAGACGCTTAACCGGCTGAGCCACCCGGGCGCCCCATGTTTTATAAATTTTTATTTTTTTATTTTTATTTTATTTTTTTAAAGATTTTATTTATTTATTTATTTCACAGAGAGAGACAGCAAGAGAGGGAACACAAGCAGGGGGAGTGGGAGAGGGAGAAGCAGGCTTCCTGCTGAGCAGGGAGCCAGACGTGGGGCTCGATCCCAGGACGCTGGGATCATGACCTGAGCTGAAGGCAGGCGCTTAACGACTGAGCCACCCAGGCGCCCCTGTTTTGTAAATTTTTTAAAATAAGCTTCCTACATTTATTTTTTTTTATTTATTTTTTTTTAAAGATTTTTTATTTATTTATTTGAGAGACAGAGAGAATGAGAGAGAAAGCACATGAGATGGGGGGAGGGTCAGAGGGAGAAGCAGACTCCCTGCTGAGCAGGGAGCCCGATGCGGACTCGATCCAGGGACTCCAGGATCATGACCTGAGCCGAAGGCAGTCGCTTAACCAACTGAGCCACCCAGGCGCCCAGCTTCCTACATTTAAAAACTGGGAGATTTGGGGCGCCTGGGTGGCTCAGTCGGTTAAGCGGCTGCCTTCGGCTCAGGTCATGATCCCAGGGTCCTGGGATGGAGCCCTGCGTTGGGCTCCCTGCTCAGAGGAAAGCCCGCTTCTCCCTCTCCCTCTGTCTGCCTCTCTGCCTACTTGTGCTCTCTTTTTTTAAGATTTTATTTATTATTTATTTGACAGAGAGAGAGAGACAGCGAGAGAGGGAACACAAGCAGGGGGGGTGGGAGAGGGAGAAGCAGGCTTCCTGCTGAGCAGGGAGCCTGATGCAGGACTCCATCCCAGGACCCCAGAATCATGACCTGAGCCAAAGGCAGACGCTTAACGACTGAGCCACCCAGGCACCCCAATAAATAAAATCTTAAAAAATAATAATAAATAATAAAAATTGGGAGATTTCAGTGTGGGGCCTGGCTGGCTCAGTCCATAGAGTCCTCACTCTTGATCTCAGGGTCATGAGTTCAAGCCCCATGTTGGGCATGGAGGCTACTTAATTAAAAAAAAAAAAAAAATTTTTTTAATATAAGAAAAATGGGGGAGATTTCACATAAAAACCCAAAATCTTAGCTTCTCTTGAAAAAAGATCTGGTAACACTGGGTCACATTTCCAAATGGGAATACATTCGTGTGGAGCTGAACAGATCTGCTACCCCCCTCCCCCAATGTCCATGGAGCATTTCTTCTCTGGTTCACCACAGGCCCCCTCTAGTTTACAGCACTTATTTACATCATCTGCCTGGTCTTTGTAGGCATTTTCATTGGCGACCTCTGCACTGTACTGGGTTATAAGCAGTTCAAGAGGATGAGGGCGCTGGAGGCAGTAAAAGGGCACTGATAGAGTTAATTCCAAGCACTGGCTATTTTGGTGCCACTTCCTAGAATTTAGAAGAGAAGCATTTTCTAAGACTGCAACTGGAGAACACAGTAGAAGATCTGTGGAGAAGGTTCCAGGATGCACTCAAGAATTACACTGATGCCACAGAGGACCAAAAGATTGCCTTTGAGACTCTGCAGGTGAAAGATGAGAAGAGCTCCAAAGAGATTGAAGCACAGATGAAAAAAATACAGAGACTACAGGTGAGTGCAGCCAACTGGAAATACTCACTGCTTTAACTGCTCCAGTATCCCCTGGTCATCTTCTCCCAGCTTCCACTGGACCCTGTCACCGGTTGGGGAAAGACGAGATCCTTGGATTTCAGTCCCCAGATTGTCCTTTTACCTGTCTCATTGAAGACCTTTCGCTTGTCAAGGGTTTCCTCTAAACTCTGTTCCTCCAGGACTCCATAATGACTTTAAAAAGCAAGATCATGGTGCACAGCCGTGAGAGTGAAGACCAGAACCAGTACATTCGTAAGGACAAGGAGCTGGTCCTTGCCCAACTGCGAAAACTTAAGGCCCAAAGGACTCAGGCCCGGGAACTATCCCAGGAAAACTTAGTCAAACTCACCATGGAAAGTAATGCCACCCTCAAGGCCCTGAGAAGGATCGTTGATAAGGTAACAGGAGAGAGGGCAGTCAAACAAAACCAAGGAACTTGGCTCCCTGCAAAGTGAAAGGGGTCTGAGAGAGGTAGAGAGCTTTCTCCTGCTTCCTGCCTGAGTGGACATCTGGAGTACCTTTTTTATCCCATGTTCTCTCCCCTCTCACATTTTATTTTTTATTTTTTTTAATTATTTTTTAAAGATTTTATTTTATTTGAGAGAGAGAATGAGAGAGCGAGAGAGCACATGAGGCGGGGGGGGGGAGTCAGAGGGAGAAGCAGGCTCCCCACTGAGCAGGGAGCCTGATGCGGGACTCGATCCCGGGACTCCAGAATCATGACCTGAACCAACTGAGCCACCCAGGTGCCCCTCACATTTTTTTTTTATTTTTTTTTAAGATTTTATTTATTTATTTGAGAGAGCGAGAATGAGAGAGAGAGAGAGAGAGAGAGAGCACATGAGAGGGGGGAGGGTCAGAGGGAGAAGCAGACTCCCTGCTGAGCAGGGAGCCCGATGCGGGACTCGATCCCGGGACTCCAGGATCATGACCTGAGCCGAAGGCAGTCGCTTAACCAACTGAGCCACCCAGGCGCCCGCCCCTCACATTTTAAATTAAATGAATTAATAATGAATTTGCTAAGACTGTAAAACACTTGGAATAGTGTTTGGCACCTAGTAAGCACTGTGTGTTAGATGTATTCATTATTCTTGTCTCACATTTGGATGAATTGCTTCCCTGGGTTTAAGCAGGGGAACCAGCTCCACTATTTCTCCTCCCCACCCCCTTTCCTAATAAAAGGTCTCTTCCTGCTTCTGATAGGGTGAAAAGATACTGAAACTTGCTGAAATATGTAGGAAGTTTGAAACAGAGGAAGAAAAAGTGCTGCCTTTCTATTCATCAGTCTTGACTCCCAAGGAGCAGGAGGAGATAGAAGAAATTTACCCAGAGGAGCTTACTGAACAGCTTGCAAAGGTAAAAGTTCCTAGGGTCCAGAGGCCATCCCCCAAGGCTGGGGATCATGGGGTACTGGGCTGCATTTGCTAATGGGCCTCAACACGCACCTTCTCCCTTTAACCAACTCCCAGGTGATAGTAAACTACACAGGGATGGAGAATTTCTGGAAAAGGTACAACAAAGTGAAACTGGAGCAACTGAGCCTCCAACACAGACATGTCCAGTTGTTAGAAATCAATGGGAAGTTGCGGGAGATGCTGAAGCAGTACTTGGATGGCATCTCAGTGAGTGACGAAGTGATGAGCCAGCTCAACCCACTCTTTATCGTCAACCATCGAAGTAACTTACCCCAGCCTTTGTCCACACCTACCACCCAGCCAGGTGACAAACCACCTCCAACTACTTACAACATCACTGAAGCAGCCCATGTGATCTCCCACATCCTGTGATAGAAGGAGAAAATCGCTTTTCAAACCCCAAACGATTTTTTGAGAGACCGGAGGACTTTGCTATTAAAAATTTCCATGAGGTTTATGAGCTCCTTCTATGTTTGCCATATTGGACAGAGCAGTCTACTTGGAAGATACTAGGAATACGGTGGCCCCAGAGTGGAGATAATAGCTAGGCAATTATCAGGAGGCTCATTGTTCAATGAAGCACTGCTTCTTCGAGTCTGGGCACTAGGAGGGCCAGAACCCATACCTTTGGGATGTAGAGATCCTATGGGAACATTCAAGAGCAGGTCCTTGGCGGTAAGTTAGGACAAGAAGAAGAGGCAGGGGAAGAGGTGATCCAAAGCCTCCAACCACCCCAATGTCAAGCAAGATCCAACTCAGAATGGCTTTTTCCCCAGCCCTTTTCCTCATTCCCACTTACAGCAGTAGCCTCAGAAAGTATCAGGTGAAGAATCCAGAGAAATTTTTAAAAATTATTTATTATTTCTTTTTACTCTTGTTTCGTTTCTCTTCCTTGAGCTTCTTTCTGGAGACTTTAGGTCTGTTGGCCTTTTTGTATAGGTGATACCCAATGAGGCCCAGGAGGGCTGGCACCATGGCCATGCCTATCAGAGGCAAAATGCCCTTCACCAGCTTTTGCCAGTAGTTGGCTCGGATCAGTGCAATCAGCTCCACATCAAACTGCAGCACTGCATCCGCTGAAGGCAGAGAGGGGGTGAGGGTTAGAATCTCTGCATTTGATCCAGGGCTCAGAATCTAAATGAAAACAGGGAGGGCAGGCCACACCAGAGCAACAACTATGAAGCTGGCAAGATTTAAACATGTTGAGTTCCTTTAGACAAAAGTACGGAAGGGTTATGAGCAGACTACTGATAGTTATGTTTACCCCAAATCTACAAGTGTGGCTTGTGTTCAGTGACAAGTCTATGACAGGACAGGGGAACCTCCTGTGGATCTAAGGCATACAGGCTGTTCGCCACTGATAAGTGAGAGAACCTCTATCCTAACTGTGCTCCCATTTCCAAATAGCCACATCGACAGAATCTTTGCAGGGCTGAAATTAACTGGATTTAACCTAGACATTTTAAAATGTCAGCAACCAATGAGCACATGAAATGTGACTGTTAGAAAACATAGATGTTTCAACATAGACGAAGGAGGTGGCTTAAGAAGTAAGGAGCAGGTGAATGAAGAGTGAGTCAGGGAGAAATGCAAACACTGGAAATGGGGAGATCATAGAGCTCTGGGTAAAAGAGTTTTTCTTTAGTCCCATGACCCTCTTTGCGGTTCTTCCTCTAAGTTGGAGCTAGGATAAGAAATTTTATCCTAATAATCTGAAGTACAAAACATTTTAGCTAATAGAACATTTGTTATAACCCAAAGCAAGAGATCTGCATCTTAGGAAATCTGTCCAGTGTCCTGTCGATAGCTTTTAAAGTTATAGGGTGGGCTTGGCTTCCAAAAGTTGTTTTTTGTTTTGCTTTGTTTTGATTTACTTGACTGTGAATATTTGTACTGCCTCTTTCCTGGTGGAGGCTGAAAGGAGGGGTGGAGATGTGGTGAGAAAGCCATGCCAACTGCACAGATGACACAGGTTGGAGTTGTGGAGAAAAGGCAGGAAAAAGTCTAGAGTTCTGAGAAGGGGTAGCAGAGGCAACAGACCCAAGTGGCTCAAGTAGGTATCTCCTCCCTAAAAAGTTGCTTTCTGCTAGAGGGAAGCCAGGTAGCCTTAACAGATTCTAGGTCTCTAGTCCCGGTTGGTGATCTGAAGAGGAAAAAAGCAGCCCTGCAGAAGGAGTCCCAGCCACCCCTGGCCTTTTCAGCAAACTGGATTTAGACTTTTTCAAGCTCCAGACAGAGCTCTGAGGGTCTGGGTATTTTGACTGCCTTGAGAGAGAAAGACCTCATCGGATTACCTGGGATAGACGGTGGAAATCCCCGTTTTCCATAGGCCAAGTGAGAAGGAATGATTGCCCTTCGCTTCTCTCTGAGGGAAGGAATGTGAATCACAGCTAGAGGTGGGACCAGGTGGGCCAGCAGCCTCAGTCCATCTGCAGCCCCACCAGCAAAACTCTCTGGATATTCACCCAAATGATGAACTTCCCCACCTAAGCACCAAGCAGGTTGACCAGGAAGGGCCTCTGTCCCCCCACATGCCTCAACTCCTCCAACAAAACCCACAGACAGATCAGCACAGTGGCTTTGGATGCCCTTAGGGGTCCCAGTGACCTGGACCTGCCCAGTGCAAAGCCCTTATCACACATTCTTCTGCCTCCTCTAGGAGCAAGGATAGCAAAGTAAGCCTCCCCCCATGCAAAGGGGGTACCCAAGCCCACCCCTGCCCAGATACTCACCCCACACACATGTCTAGAAGGCTCTGCTCCAGACCTTGAGGAAGAAGACACAACTGAACAGGAAGCTACCTACATTCCCCAAATCCCAGGAGAGGAGGATCAAAGGCTCCCTATGACCCTCAACTGAGCTCCCCACTTCTCAAATCCCTGGTTGCCAGTGGGGCATGGGGCAAAAGGAGTGTTAGAAGCCGTATTTGAACCTCGGGAGGTGACCGGTAGAGTCCTGGGGGCATTTCCAATGTATTTCAGGGCTTGAGGAGGCAAAGAAGGGCTTAGGTTGGGAAGAAATAGAATGGGAGGCAAAGGTCACATACCTGGGATCACCTGCTTTTGGCCAAGTTCTATAACCAGAGGGTCTCTGGTCAGGGAAGTGTCAATAATGCGTCCATCTAGCAGGCTGCCCTGTGGGGAGAGGGCAGCAGGAGCGCACACCTAGTAGCTCCCTCTCAGCAGGCGCGCCCCACACTCACCTGGGCCCTTGGGCGGCGGCGGCAACCCCCTCGCAGCTGCAGCCCAGCATTCCCCTCTGGGCAGAAAGCAACAGGAAGCCCCAAAGGGCTGGCACTTCTCGGAGCTCTCCCCACCCTCCGCTTCTCTGAGCCGGGGCGGAACTGGCGGAAAAGCGGGGAAGGGAAATGGGCAGGCAAGAGGAGCGCCCCTCCCCCCGCCACGTGCTCGACGACCCCAGAGCTCCAACTTCACTCCCGCACCGCTTGCCACGTGTCGCAGCCAACGCTGACGTGTTCCAGCAGGGCGCCGCCCCCTCCCAGGCCCCGCCCCGGCCCCCCAGATCCCTCACCGTGTAGTGTATGTGCAGCGTGTCTCCAAAGGCAGCGGGCTCCGCACACGGCTCGGGGGGCTCCACCTATGATCGGACTAAGGGAGTCACGCAGGCTCCTCCAGGGATCCCGTTTCTGCCCCTGCACCCAGCACTCCCCTGCCCAGTTCCCGCACTCGCTCTCCTCCCCGCTCCCAGGTTCGTTCAGACCCCCTCATTCCCTCCCAAGCCCCAGCCGCCGCAGCCCCGGGACACCCTGTCCTCACCAGGGTCTCCACTTGGAGGGTCCGGACGGGACTTTCGGTTTCAAACCCAGCCTCAGCCCGGCACACCGCCCCACTGAGCAGCAGCAGCAGACGGAGTGGGAGTAGTGAGGGGCGCAGGGTCATGACTGGATGCGGGCCAAGGCACGGGGCACCAGGACAGGCTGCTCGGGGGGCGACGGCTTAGGACAGCGGTTCCCTCGGCGCCCAGGCCGGACTGGACGGGACGGGGCGGGTCGCGACGCGCCAGCTCCTCCTCCAGCAGCCCTTCCTCCACCTTGTCCCCACCTCCAGGAGGGAGGAGGCCGCCGAGAGCCCTCCCTACCCTGTAAGATCGAAGGTCCCGTTTTATGACCCATCCGTTAGCCGTTCTGTCCCATAGCGAGGGGCTGGATCACTTAATAGCACCCACTTACGATGACCTACTGTGTGCCAGTCACTTTTCTGTAATCCTCAAAACCACCCTGAAAGGTAGGCATAATTATTTCCATTTTACAGATGCGGAGCTGGGTGTTCAGGTTAAGTAACTTGCCCAAGGTCTTCTAGCTAGGTGGCGACAGAGACAAGATTCAAACCCAGGATTGCCTGAGTCCAGTGTGTTTGCTTTCTTTCCTCTGAAGATACTTGTCTCTTCACACCCGTCCTGGCAGTGTCTGGTTGGCCCACCCCACCCAGCAGTTGTTAAAGAGGGCATCCCTCGGGCGCCTGGGGGGCTCAGTTGGTTAAGCGACTGCCTTGGGCTCAGGTCATGATCCTGGAGTCTCGGGATCGAGTCCCGCATCGGGCTCCCTGCTCAGCAAGAGTCTGCTTCTCCCTCTGACCCTCTTCCCTCTCGTGCTCTGCATCTCTCATTCTCTCGCTCTCAAATAAATAAAATCTTAAAAAAAAAAAAAAAAAAGAGGGCATCCTTCTCCCACCTCCAGCCCTTCAGCTTGAATTCTGGAGGTCAGAGGAGGCAGGGAGCTGTCTCATCTCCCTGTTCTTTGGAAAGCTAATTTCAAAGAGCCAGGAGCTATTTTCCTGTAAGGATGGGGTGAATGCCTTATCTTTTCCTGACACCAACGTATCCCTCCTCCTTTATCAGCAAGCTTGTAAAAAGGGCAACTACCTATAACCCATTTGTTTGTGCAAGGACCTCGGTTTTTATTTTTATTTTGCCCAATGTGGGGCTTGAACTTACACCAAGATGGAGTTTCATGCTCTACAGACTGAGCCAGCCAGGTACCCCCAAGGATTTCAGTTTCTTAAAGGGGTTTTAAATTATTTCAGACAATGCAACCAGTCCCCTTTTGTACGATTTAAGCCCTCAATGCCCACTCAGGCCATGGCATCTGAATTCTGCTCCCTCAAAAAGTCATCAGTGAGCTCAGTCACCAAATTCTTGGGTCATTTCTCGGTCCCTTGGCCTCTTTAGCATCTCTCTCGTATTTGATGCCATTGAGCTCTGAATGCCCTCCCAAGCTCTAGATACAACTGCCTACTGGGTGTCTCCACCTGGATGTTTGACCAGCACATCAAATCAACACACCCAATACTGTACTCATTCCTTTTTCTCCATCCATCCTGTCTGTAACAATCTAGAATTCCTTATTTTGTTTTCTGTTAGTTTCTGTTAGTGGCTCTGCTGTTAGCGTTCTCCTAGATTCTCCTCTCATCTCTCACATCAACCAGTCTCCTTTGGATTCTCCTTCCACCACCTCTCCAAGGGCTACTACCCTAATTAAGCCCTCATTACCTCTCTCTTTGGAGTTGTTGAAAAAGTCTCCTCAGCAGGATGGCAAGGGAATTTCTAGGGATGATGGAATGTTCTATATCGTGATAGGGAGGTGGCTTACATGGGTGTATGCATTTGTCAGAACTTATCAAACTATATGAGATCTGTGCATTGCACTGCATGCAAATTATACATCTAATTATACCTCAAATTAAGAAATAATAAACACAGAACTACATTTCCAAGTCTTCCTTAAAGCTGGATAAGGCCATGGGACTAAGTTCTGGCCAGTAAGACATAAACAGAAGTGTTGGAAATACTGTCCTGGACTTCCAGCAAGGCTCCTTAAAGGGAATTAATTCAGCTAAGAAGTGTGTCATTGTGTGCTCCTCCTCCTCTCCCCAAGCTCCTTCCCTTCCTTTGTTCTGCGGCCTGGAATGTAGAGGAGATGAATTACACTCTAGCAGTCACATCAGACCATGAGGTGACCATGAGGATGAAGCTATGTGTGAGGATGGTGAAGCAAAAAGAAGCCTAAGCCCCGGGCGCCTGGGTGGCTCAGTGGATTAAGCGTCTGCCTTTGGCTCAGGTCATGATCCTGGAGTCCTGGGATTGAGTCCTGCATGGGGCTCTCTGTTTGGCAGGAAGCCTGCTTCCCCATTCTCCCTTTCTCAAATAAATAAATAAAATTTAAAAGATTTATTTGTCAGAGAGAGAGAGAGCACAAGCAGGGGGAGCGGCAGGCAGAGGGAGAAGCAAGCTTCCCACTAAGCAGGGAGACTGAAGCAGGACTTGATCCCAGGCACCTGGGATCATGACCCGAGCTAAAGGCAGACGCTTAACCGACTGCACCACCCAGGCGTCCCTAAATAAATAAAATCTTTAAAAAGAAAAAAGAAGTCGTCTAGATAACGGTAGAGCCACCATTCCAGCCCTGGACTCCCTATCACCAGACACTTTTTAACTGAGGTAGAAATGAATTTCTATCTGGTTTAAAAAGAGAGAGAGAGAGAGAGAGAGAGAGCACTCTACGTCCCTCATCCCCAGCCTCTTCCTAGTTTCGCCCATTCTGTACACTGCTGCAATCTGCTCAGCTCCAGTCATGGAGCCTACGGCCCCACACTGCCCAGTGAATAAAATTCAGACTCCATGACGTGCCAGTTGAAAGCTTTTACCATCCGGTCCTAGTCTGCCTTTCCAAACTTGGCTTTTATTCCATTAAATTGAAGGCCTTTTAATGATACCAACCTCATCTTTCTCATTTCTGTATTCTCATTGCCTAGTATGGTGTTTGATATATAGATGGGTCAATAAACATTTATGAATAGAACCAAATCCTCTTCCTGCTCATGGACTGTGGTCTGGCATCAGATGAATCTGCGTCATGCGTTTCCATCTCTGTGCCCTGGCTCATGCTCTTCCTTCACCTGTCAAGCTGCCTCCAAACCAAGCTCAAGTATTACTTCCTCTGTAAAGTCCTGATTCCCTTATTTAGAAGTCACTTATTTCTGAACTTCCAGCATACACTGGGGGACATTATTATATTTTCCCTTGTGTTGCAATTGTTTGTGTATGCCCCACTTCTCCCTCTCTCTAAAGAGCCAGCTCACTGATGCCAAGGACAAGGTTATAATCACGCCTGGGGTCCCCTAGGTACTAGCTACACAATACCCCCCGTATAACAGATTCTAGACAGATGTGTTTTATATTGAATAAATATTATGCTATATAATATTTTTTTTAATTTTTTTTTTTATTTATTTATTGAGAGAGAGAGAATGGTAGAGAGCATGAGAGAGAGGAAGGTCAGAGGGAGAAGCAGACTCCCTGCTGAGCAGGGAGCCCGATGCGGGACTCGATCCCGGGACTCCAGGATCATGACCTGAGCCGAAGGCAGTCGCTTAACCAACTGAGCCACCCAGGCGCCCTATAATATTTTCTTTTTGCTATGCGATACTTTTAATAGAATTAAAAATATCTAACTATACTGGGGTGCCTGGGTGGCACAGTTGCTTAAGCATCCAACTCTTGGTTTCAGCTCAGGTCGTGTTGTGAGATCAAGCCCTGAGTCAGGCTCCGCGCTCATCGTGGAGTCTGCTTGAGATTCTCTCTCTCTGCCCCTCCTGCTCATGCTCTCCCTAAAATAAAAATAAATTTGTAAAAATAAATATATATAATTATACTAACTTGGAAAACCTCCAAGACAAATATATACCCTTATGTTAAGAAAAAAAAAAAAAGGCAAGGAGGACAAGAACAGAGCCTGGGTGGCGCAGTCGGTTAAGTGTCTGCCTTCGGCTCAGGTCATGGTCCCAGGGTCCTGGGATCAAGTCCCACATCGGGCTCCCTGTTCAGCGGGGAGTCTGCTTCTCCCTCTGCCTGCCGCTCCCCCTGCTTGTGCTGACAAATATTTTTAAAAATAAATATAACCCCTCCCCAGATGTGTGGAGGTATAGCTCTTTAAAAAAGAAACTACCAGAAGGAGGCACACTAAATAACCACAGGTGGTTACCTTGGGTATGGGAGTGAGAAAAGTAGAGGGGAACAGGTTCCACATGTCGCTCTGTATATTTATGTTTTGTTTGGATGTTCTGCAATGAAAATTACTTTGGTTACAAAAATAAGCTTTAAAATTAAATATTAAATGAATGACCACAATATATAAGAATACAAGGGAATGTGTGGGAGATGTTCAATGAGTTGACCTAATGAAACTAAAGAGGGAGGGAGGAGTCCTTGTGATTAGAGAGGTCATGGGCAGCTTTGTAGATCTTAAAGAAAAGTGGTATTTTTTAAAAAGTGAGAAAGGGGATAAAGGCAGCAGGTCCGATGTCAGCTATCTGGGGAAAATGAGTGGCCCAGTTTGGCTAAAGTAATGGATTCCGGCAGAGGAGTAGGAAGAAGGAGTTAGAGAGGGAAGCAAGAACTGGTTGTGGAGAGCCTGAATGTCAGACAAAGGCATGGGAAGCCACTGAAGGTTTCTGAGCAAAGCTGTGACTGTGCACGCCCTCTGATGCGCAGGCTGACTGCAACAGTGTCATGAAGCTGGAAGGCTCCTGCCCAGTCCAGGTCTGAGGCTTTGTCCAGGATGGGAAGGGGAAGTGGGGGTGGAGGGGGGTGGTCATGGGAATCGAGCAAAACTCGATTTTGACAACAATATCACCACAGAGGGCAGCATAAGCCCACCTGAGCCCAGAAGGGAACGGGGAGGAAGGCGCTTTCTCCTTGGATCAAGTTAAGAGGAACCTAAAGGGCAGAGGAAGGTAAGATGGTTGTGGGAAAGGTAGGGAAGCTGGCACAACCCTGACTGGAGGCACAAGTTTGAAATCAGAGGGCCACTCCTAGAAAAGCCTCCACCTTCAAAGGTGTCTCTGTCAGCGAGTAGAAGAAACTCTACCACAGCCCCCTGGACTCACAGGGTACTCACCAGGTCCAGTTTGGTTAAAGACAATGATGTTTATTCATTCATCAAGGCTGAATGCCTATTACGTGCCAGACAGTAAGCAGGGCACTGCTTTTTAAATATTTTTAATGTTTATTTTTAACAGACTGTTAATAAACAAAAAGCCTGTGAGTCAGCATATGTAAATCTGGATTCAAAATCTAATGCCATATTTTCAAGGGCATGTATACCTTGGATGACAAAATGTTTTCTTTTCAGGTATGGTTATTCTCTTGTTCAGCCCACTCTCTTCTGCAGCTCAGGGCCAAAGTGACACACACAAGCAGACACTCACCTTCAAGCCGTTGATGGTGTACAGTCCTGACCCAAGTTCCTCACTTCCAGACCTCCAGCCACGGCACTGCTCCCTTTCCTAAGGTTTGGATTTCCTCAGACTTAACCTCTTCTCTTTGCTCAGGAACTTGGGGTCATTCTTACCCAATCCCAGCAACCAGGGCCAGGAAACCCAATTAGACTGAAAAGCCTACAGAGGAAGAAGGCCTCCGGGTCCCATCGCTTCCCAGCGACAAGCAGGATACTTACTCTATCCCTCCAGTTACCAGGTTAGAAAGTAGAGAGCTAGACTTTGGCCCTCCTATCTCCACACCCTTCAGAACTGGAAAAGAAGTGTTCTTAGCACTATGACTGCCTGCCCAAAGACACCACTCTGTGTACCAAGCAGCAGCAAAGGGGTATCCCCCACACAGTTATTTCCCAACTCTCACTACCCCACGTGCTGCACTATGGATATCCCAAAGGATTTCACAGCATCCCAGAGATGGATTCCCAGGTCTCTCCATCAGAAGAGTGGTTTGACTTCCTTCTTAGCACAGGTCTGGAACCCTAAAAGGTACTAAGTAAATACCTGTCAATTTTCTGCTCCGACCCATCTAGGCACTTGAACTAGAAGTGAGGCAGTGAACCCCCAGAGCCTTCAGACCTTATACCTCAAGTCTGAGAAACTCCTACATACCACACTCACTTTCCCTATCACTGTCCCCAAACTCTGAAATGAAGGGGACAGTTCTGTCCTCCATCCCACCCAGACCAATCCAAGGCCTTCCACTGGCTCTCTCCCGGTTCATGTTGGAAACTCCCTTGCCCAAATTATTCTGAAGTAGACCCTGGGCCCAAGTCTTCTGTCAAGCCATAACCGAAGAGCTATTCAAGTTCTGGGCAGATATGGTTGCTATTTGTCCTAAGAGCTAGATGCTGAACATTTATCTTCCAGGTTAAGTCTCTCCCTCATCCCACCATGTGCCCTCAAAAGAAGCTGGAAAGTTTAAGTGAACTGCCACAAGAGGGCTCCCCCCACCTCCTTCCTGGCACCTTAAATGGGAGTACTGAGAGACAAAAGGGACTAGGGCATCATCTTCAGGGGTCAAAAGACACCCACTGACCTGCCATCCGGCTAAAGTCCTCTCCATTACCATTATCTTATGAGGGGCTATAGTACTAGAAGGAATATGCTTACTAATGTATAAATAAAGCACTTGGGAAAGGTGCTCTTACCAGTAACCTTGGTCACCAAGCAGGACTTTTGAGGAGCACAGAGGTAACTGAACACAAATGATTTCTTTCACACTGGTACTTGGGGCTCTCCAACTTACTGTATGCCTAAATCCTGTCCCTTCCCACAACATCAAGATGGGAAGGTCTCTGTCCCCAAAGCTTAAGAAAGTGGTGAGAGTGGGGAAGGCCTCCCTAGCTCATCAAGACCTCACCCACTAAAGGAAGGGGAGCACCATCTTTTTCTTTTCCTGGGGCCAGACAGTAGTAGCAGGAGAGGAAGAACGTAGGGGCAGGAGCAGGCTGGGAGGGCGAAGGCTTGTCCTTTCCCTCAGGACACTGTGGAATCTCTGGATGAGGCTTGGCATCCTGACAATGGGGAACCACATGCCTGAAGCAGAGGTGATACAGGGCCATAGCTGTAAGGAGGATCAAGTTCATTACACCATCCAGACCTTTACCCTTCGTGTTTTACCACTGCCAAAGTCCAGAACTAGATGGGTGAGGGGACTCCAACCTATGGATGAGGGGACCCTGTTCCAACCGGAAGCACCTGATTACACAGGGCTGGGGAGATCTGAGAGTGGAGGCAGGGTGGGTCACTCCAAGTTCAGGACCCTCTAGCCAGTGAAGTCCCTAATGTCTACCAACAGGTGATAAACAAGGCTAAGAACAGGATGAAATCCTTTACAACTAAAAGAGCAAAGTCACGAAGCCCTCGCATTCTGGTGCCCAATTCATTTAGGCTCCCCTCCAGAGTATGATGGAAAGTAGTAAGCAGTGTAGAAATAAGCCTAAGTTCCTCCATAACCTCACTCTCCCCCTGTCAAGTGTACCCTTTACCCCTCTGCTGAGAGAAGGAGCAGTCTAGAGAGAGGGACCAGAGACAGAAGTACCCTCACCATTTAAATATTGTCCCATGCTGCTGCACATCAAGGATGAAGGTCTGCTCCAAAGCTGCATAAAACAAGTTTAATTTCCAACCAGGGTCACAGTCATCGCGTATCCCACATTTTGGGCAAGGAGAGAGAAGGTGAGTTATTAAACATATACAGTCTACATTCCAGAGGAGAAAAAAAGAAGAGAAAAACCAGAACTGCAGTTACTACCGTAACACCACAAAACAAACTTTGTGGGGGGTGGGGGACGCAGAGGGGAATCTCTAGGGGAAAAAAAAGGCTGTAACAAAGGAAAGCATAAAATTAAATCTACCAGAGGAGAGTGTGGGAGGGAACAGGCAAAAATGGAATGAGAAACCCAATCCAGAAAGAGCTTTTAGGAGAATGGGAATGTAGAAAGGACCACCCACCCCTGCCAAGGGCCTAGCAACCAGGGATACTACCAAGATTACTTACTGCCCCCTGCTGGATGGATCCTTGAGCAGCACCAAGGCAACCTCCAAGGCTGCTTCCTAACACCCTCAGGCCCACTGGTCTCTGGAGCCCCCCAAAAACAAGGTAGGGGTGGGCCTTAAATAAGAAAAACCTAATTGGGACTGCCATCTAACTAGGGAGGGTCAGACTGGGAGGCAGAAGAAGAGGTAAAATCCTCAGCTACTGCAAAGACCAAGAGTGGGGAATCCTAAATAGGAACGAAACAAGGAAAGGGGAGACAGGCAACAGCAGTGAATGAGTTGAGAAGGCAAAGGCAACAGTTCAGGAGGGGAGAGGCAACAGGGGCAGGAGCAAAAAAATGAGGAAACAGAGGCAGAGGCAAAGGAAAGGGGTGGAGGGAAGCATCCGTGCGGTCAGGAGAGTGAATACATGTTAAAATGAACTAGAAGCTCCAGCATACCTCTCCCCTCAACCCTGCCACCAAATACACACACACACACACACACACACACACACACACACACACACACACAGGCCTAGAGATCAGGAGACCTGCACACTCCCACTGCATCTTGGGTAAATAGTACATCACTAAGGAACTGGCACTGAGGGAGACACCCCTGGAACCTCTTTCACAGTTCAACCTAGGGTAGGGTGGGGCTACTGATCTGCCTGTTGTAGACAAAGGTGGCAGGAAGCCTGGCCTCAGGGGTGTAGCTTGGGACAGTCCTTCTGGGAAGGGGTCCCTCAGCCATGCTGGGGGGGGGGGCAGGGGGGCGGGCAGGGTGCCGGGGCCCTGACCATAGCAGAAAGGTTATGGGCGGCCGTTTTGGAGCTCAGGGCGCAGCCAGCACACACAGGAGCCCACAGAAAAGCCACGGCTTCACAGAAACCGCAAAGTCAGGACCTGGGCCAGGACCTCAGGGACAAGCGCCCCCGGTAAACAGAGAGACGCAGTAGCAGCAGCTTCTGAACTACATAGTAATGGGGGGAGGACCCTGAAGACCACTGCATCCCACCAGCACCAACAACTACTTCAGAGTTCGAATTTCCTCCACTCCAACCTCAAATGGATTCATGGGAAGTGGCTGAAACGGGCAGGAGAAAACTGTTGGGGTGGAGTGAGGAGGGACGGCAGGATAGTCTGAGGGTCTAGAAACAGAACAGAAAATTTTCAGCCTTCAGCACATCCTAGACTAGAAAAAGAGAGAAGTAGAGAATAGGGGAATTGAAACTGAGGTCTGCTATGTCACCCCCACTCCCCTGCTCCCCATTAACCACCCAGCCAGCCCCGGTCAGGTCAGCAGGACTACTAGGGTGAGGAAACTTCTGACAAAGGACAGACGAACCACCCAGTCTCCAAGAGCAGATGAGGGGGGGATGGGAAGGCAGGAATAGACTGATCCATGCCTCACCTTCTCCTAACAACACAAGAGGATGAAGATGGGAAACCTGAGGCCCACCCCCCAGTGCCCTGGATCCCAAACACGCCCCATGGTCTTGCTCTCCCCATCTTCCTCACAAGCTCCCGAGGAACAGATCTAAGGATGAGGAGGGTCAGCTGAACACTGGGCTGATAAGAGTGAGTGGGCTGTTCTCTCCTTCCCAGTAACAAGGCAAGGCAGAATGGCATCTCCTTGGGAACAGTCATCTAGAGATAAAGACCATCCCCCTGCCCTGAACAGGATGGAGAGAGGGGTACAAGGAAGATGGCTGTGGAAAAATCCATCATCTGTCCTATCATCCAGAAAAACCCACCTGCAGAGAGGAGAGGAACCAGCTCAAGACTGGGGCAGCCTTCCCTCTACCTTCTTCCCTTTATCTCACCGACATGGGAGGGACAGATGACAGGCTGGAGTGGGCAGTGACCTGGCTCCCAGCACCGAGCTGCACTCCACACCTCCACCCTGGCCCCCGCATATATATCTCTCTATACATGTATATACACGCGCACACATGCACGCACACACAGAGAGGCCCGTGCAATATCCATGTAGAACAGGGAGAGAGTGGCAAAGGAGAGGAAGACGGGGAGTAGGAGGAACCTGTGGGGAGAGGGAAGGGACTGAGATGCCAAGAGCACAGCAACCAGAGCCAAACGAAGCGAACGGAGAGAATACCCCACCCCCCACCTCCCAAACCCCAGAGGATGAGGGGGGGCCACCCATGAAACCATAACAACCTTGTTTTTGTTTTAAATCCGATAAATTGGAATGATTCATCATCAGGACAGCAACTGGGGACTGGTCATGGACAGGGGATGGGGCGGGGGGAGGCAGGGGAGGCAAGGCTCTTGTTGGGCATGCGGACATGATACCCAGGGCCCTGGCCACACTGGCAACGGGAAGGAAGGGGCAGGGCTGGGGCAGGGAGACAGTAGGTGTGTCAGGGATAGGCGGGGTGGTCGGATAGGGCTGCCTGGCTCTCACTTCTTGTTTTTGAGCTGATTGGCCAGCCAGTCCAGGCCTTCGTACAGCCCGTCCCCGCTGGTGGCACAGGTGGCCTGAATGTACCAGTTGCGGTGACGCAGAGAATGCAGGCCCAACTTGTCTGTGATCTCAGCAGCGTTCATAGCATTAGGCAAATCCTGGAGCACAAGGGAGACACACAAAAAGGAGGCTCAGGATCTTTCAAAGGCTTCTAGAACACCCATCTACCAAAGAGATGTGTACCAGCACCCTCTCCTCCTCCACCGTAGGAACCAGAACAAGGTCCTAAAGAGCTGCTTTGGATTTATTCATCCCAGAACCATAGATCCAAGGCACTAAAGGTCATTCCATTGGGGAGCTGCAAACCAAATATGGGGTTGTAGGGAAGTGAAGAGGTGATTCAGGTCTGTCTGACTATAGAAGTGAGGGCAGTTCCACTGAAGTAGACAACAGGGAAGTTGAAGGAGGGATCTGAGGTATCTACCACAACAATCCCTGAGGACAGAAGTGTTGCTAATTAAAGCTGGGTAGGGGACAAGAAGAGGAACATAAAGAAGCCAGCTAATCATATTCCCCACACTTCCAAAATTGAGAACACAGTCCCAGGGCTTCCCCTACAATGAGCCCCAACGCCCAGGATTTCCACAGCCAGGTTGACCTCTCTCAAATCCAGGGTGGGGAGAAGTCTCACCTGTTTGTTTGCAAAGACAAGGAGCACTGCATCCCGGAGCTCATCCTCTGCCAGCATCCTCATCAGCTCCTCTCGGGCCTCATTTACTCGCTCCCGATCATTGCTGTCAACCACAAATATCAACCCTAGGGAGGCAGAGCATGTGCTGCGTAAGATAGCAGATGAACTCCCCTCATCCCTACCACCAAAAGACAACACCCTCCATACACCCTCCAAGTATTTGCCCCCTTTCCTCCTGTTCTCCCACCCCTAAGGAGCTGTGGCAGGGCAAGGACTGGCTGCCCATAACCAAGAATGACAGCCACACCTTCTGCTCACACCCAACCAACCCGTGCCAAGCTGGGCGACTCATATGCCATACCCTGGGTGTTTTGGAAGTAGTGTCTCCAGAGAGGTCGAATCTTGTCCTGGCCACCCACATCCCAGACTGTGAAGCTGATATTCTTGTACTCCACTGTCTCCACGTTGAACCCTTTGGAAAAAACAGACAATGGCCACTTGGCCTCCAACACCAGGCCTGCAAACAATACCCCGGTGGTTTGTTTCTGTTTCCCCCAGCCTGGCTCTGATCCTAGCAAAGGAAAGAAAGCTGAGGCTTCCTCGGGCCTAGTATTCCCTGACCTAGTAGCCTAAAGGCCAAAAAAAACAACAACAACCCTTAGAGAAAAGATAGAAGAGGATGAGGAGGGCCAGTCAGGAGGTTCACAATCCCCTTGGTCACATGAGCTACCCTTCTCTGCTCATTCTCTGTCTTTGCCTCTCTCTCCTGCAAAGAAATGACTCAGCCCCACTCCTGTACCTCAGCCATCACGAGTCTGCCACAGCTAAAATGTAAGGCCTGGGAAACACAGTGAAGAAAAAGTGAGCTCTAGTCCTGGAGCCCCAGATGCAGAACCAGTGGACAACGATGATCTGGAGCCCCATCTAAAAGGCAAACGTTCTCCCTCCCACAGGCAGGTCTTCACCAGGATCAGGTCCACTGAGGATCTAAACTGAAACAACTCCTGGCCTCTGGCAGGAACATCAAAGCCTTTCACCCGCTTTCCAAACAACACAGAGAACAAACCAGCTCAGTGCCTGAGGGCAACTGTTCAGTGCCAGGCTGCGGAAGTTCCCGCATCAGAGAGGGCCCGGGTAGGTGGGCAAACGGCAGCCCCAGCACCTGCTAGTAAGCTAAATAACCATCCTTCCTTGAATCCCCCCAAGTTGCATAGACTTGCCTGGTGGCCAGGTGGGGGATCTAGGAATAGGCCCCTTGCCTGGCCCAGCTGTTGGCATGAAAGCTTACATCTAAGCTGTGCCCTTACCAATGGTGGGGATGGTGGTGACGATCTCCCCCAGTTTCAGCTTATACAGGATGGTGGTCTTTCCTGCAGCATCCAGGCCCACCATCAGGATGCGCATCTCCTTCTTCCCAATCAGGCTCTTCAGAAGGTTTCCAAAGATATTACCCATGATCACAGCAACCACTTTCTGAGGACAGGAGGGCTCAAGTGGGGGCAGTGGCAGTCTGGTTTTGGCCTGGGCCCTGGTATGGAGAACTCGATCCTAAGGCAAAGAAACATAAACTCATTACCACATCTGCTAGTCAGGATTCCATGTAAATGGGATTTGCCAAAGTCATGGCTGGAATTTATAACAAGCTATGAAGATCAAGTCCCACTCAGACACATCCTGAGTCTTTGGGAGCGGAGACAAAGCCGTGAACACTCAGGATCCCTGCTCTGCCATAATGTACCGGTGTGACTTTGGATGAGTTATTCCCCCATCCATATCTGTCCCTATAAATGGAGGGGACTGAACTAGATGACTTCTGAAGTCCCTTCAGTTCTGACACTCTACACCATACAAGGCCTTGCAAGACCATGAATGCCCCTCCCTCCCGCAACCTTCCCCTGAGACTCCTGGAAAGGCTGGGAGAGGAGGGAGCGGAATGAGGAGTGGCTCTTTGTGACTCCTGACAAGGTTCGGGCTTGCCAGGTTCCCAAGGTCCATACTCAAATCAAGAGACTTCACTTCTTCCCTTTCCCTATGTCTGCGATTCCACCTTCTTTCCACACACCAAAACTAATCAGGAAGAAATAAGGTGAAAGTTGTGCCCTGTTCATACAACGGTGTGCCTAGGCTACCCCTCATTCCTAGGCTCATCGTGGCCCGAGGACAGCTTCTCCACTTTCTCACCTGCACTGAGGCAGTCACCTCATTCCCTGCCTCCTCCCTAACCCCCTTCAGTCTGTTCTCCACACAGCAGTCAGACTACTTTTAAAACCAAAATCAGGTCATGCTGCTTCTCTGTTCAAAACCCTCTCTTGGCTTCCTGTCTCCCTTTCAGTAAAATCCAAAACCATACCGTGGCTTGCAAGGTCCTGCACGATCTGCATTCCCCTGCTTCTCGTTAGATCTTCTACTACTCTTCTCTTGGCTTACTCCACTTCAATTCCCTGACACTCTCCTGCCTTAAAGCTTTTGTACTTGCTATTCGCTCTGCCCTGAACGCTCCTCTCCCAGATAACCTTCATGGAGCATCCCCTCACTTCCTTCAGGTATCCATTTGAATATCACCTTATCAAAGAGGCCTTCCACAACCACCTCTAAAACACGCACATCATTCTCTACCCCATTTATCCCACTTCATTTTTCTTCATAGCATTTATCATCATCAGACACATCACACATTTGTTTCTTGCTGTACTGTTTTTCCCCTACTACGATGTCAGCTCCTTATCTGTTTTTGTTCACTGCTGTGTTCCTGGTACCTTGACATAGCAGCTGAACAAATGAACTAGAACTCCCAGGGCCTAATACTGACCTTACTAAGCAGCTAAGACTGATTGGAAGCTTATGCCTGGTGCATACTAGGATCTTAACAAATTATCTGCTGAGAAAATGAAGATGGCAGTAAGAAGGACTATGAAGGCACAAACTGCCTATCTTCCCACCCCACCCATTGCCCCCAAAAGACAGAATCCTAGAGTCAATCATTCCCTCTCCTCTTCCCTCCCTTCTCTATGGCACAGGATGGCCACAGAACTGCATCTCTGAGCCAATGAAACAGGGTTCAGGATCGCCCATGGCAGCCAGTTCTCTGTGCCTGCAGGAGACAGGCGTCAGCGGGCAGCTTATTCAGCAATCACCATATGCCAGCTGCTGGCATTCTCTATAGAGTCTGGGAACCAGAGGCACACACACCCCAAACCCAGCAGGCGAAGGAACAGGTCAAGACAGAGTGCACCCAAACCCAAGAATGTGAAAGGTGGATGGGGAGGAATCTGATTTATAAGCTAAAGCATGGGGGTTTAGTGGGAGTTGAGCTGTTTTCTCAAAAACTATTTGTTTTGTTTGTTTCCTACTCTCCTCAGTTTGCAGCAAATTCCAGACTAGTACAAAGGAGCCAGATCGACAGCCCCTGGAGACCAAAGTACTAGTTTGTCCAAAAAACAGAAACAATGAGTGCTTATGGAGTGTTTCATCTTCAAAGGCCTTCCCAGACATCCACTAATGAGCCAGGCGTGGTGCTCCTGGTAGGTTCCTCAGAGGAGCCCTGCCCCTGACCCAGAGGACTCACACCCCAGGGAGAGGACCTGGCTCAACCTTAGGGCTCAACTTCAGCCAAGTCGCCCACTAGCCATCCTCCCTGCCCATCCTGCCTAAACCCACCCAGGCAGACAGATCCTAGAGGATCTGTAGGCAGGAAGGGACATCTGCCCAGCCAATAAGATCAGATTCCATCAACCCTGGCAATCTGTAGTAGTCAGACTTCTGGTTCTGCCACCCTCATCTCCGGAAATTAAAACGTCCCCAAGTTTTCCTAGTCTTGATCTTATTTCCTACTCGGCCTCCTCTTCTCCAGTTCCAGACGATACTTTGCTTTAAGGCTTTGGTAGTAGGCTCTGGAGAGGCTGGAGGCTCCAGGTTCTGAATTGGAATTTATGCCAGGCATTTATCTTGCTGTCCTTCATGAATGAAACGATTGCTGATTAAAGGATTACCAACCGTTGAGTGGCTGAAAAATACCCCTGGCCCCAAAACATGCACACACTGGCCTTTGGTTTGCTTCTTTGCTAAGCTAGCATGTTAACGTCTTGGTTCAAAAGCTGATCCCAGTGTTACACTTATTTCTCTTTCCTGGCATGTCCCTGAATTATCTGAGCCACTCACGTGGCACTTACTACCTCATGGAGCTTTTTCTCTCTTAGAAGTCTGTACATTTACCGTCTCTACAGTTTAACTGTATTCTCCATGGGCAAGGACTATGCCTTTTATTTATTTTGGATCTGTCCCCACTCCCAGTGCCAAGCCCACTATAGGAGTTCAACCAAGCACAGGGGCTGATTTAAGCCTCCTCTGAGGATGTCCTTATATCATTTCTTCTGCCCTAGCAGTACTTGGTATCTCTGTGTGAAGCACAGATGGTTTCTTAGATACCCTGTCAATTCTTGGCCATTTTCCACACCATATTTGACCCCAAGACTGGTTTGGAAACACCACAAAAGGACTAGAAGACTAAAATCGATGGAATTTTCTCTTGCCATTTAATACTCAATGGGCCTGATGGATAACTGATGAAATGCCCACGTAGTCACTGTGCGTCCTCTGGGGGCAGCGCCACACCTTGAAATTAGTGGACATTATGACTCCTCTTTAATACAATCAGGATCCGGTCTCAGATGAGCATTCCAAAGCGGGTGTTGGTTTTCTTGTCCTGGCTTTCTCTGTCCCTATCACCAAATAGCATGCTGCCTCTACGACGAGGATGGTGGCAACTTTCAGCTTTGTGTCATGAACACAAATCCTGGGTTATATAGCCGATTTTTACTTTCACCCATAATGCATTCCTAAAAAAAGCTCTGGGAAGCAGAATGAAAAAAAAATACATAAACCCTGGATTGCTTCCCTACGTACTGTACAGCCTATAGTTACTCTCTTTTACCACAGATGGCACTCCTGTGTTGAAAGGGCAAAATGCCAGGGTTCCACAGGCTGTGAGAAACCAGGAATCAGCAGTTAAAACTGAAGATGAGTGGCTTAGGATGCAAAATGGACTACAGCAATTATCCCTATTATTAAAAAGGTATATCTCAACATTCTATTTTACAGCCACAAGCTTTGTTATCAGTGGTACAAATAACAAGAGCTCTTAAGATGTGTTCCAGTACAATCCATGTGGACCACTGCAGGAGTTCAATCAAACACATTGCCTGATTTAAGCTTCATCTGAGGATGTCCTCACTGGCGACTACTTACTGCCCCCTAGTCCATCCTCACCCCCCGCCCCCACCAGGAGAGGCAGGCTGTTGCCATGACTGCTCAGCCATCCTGGCTTGTGTGTGTTGCAGGAACATGCCTGCCTCACTCTCCAAGTGATTCTGAGAGTCACACTCAGTCTACCACACACAACTCCCCCGACCTGACTCTGGTGGCTGACTCAGGCTTGCGTCCTATGACACCTACCTCTGAGGGGACTTCTGATCTGACACCACCTCCTCCTCTTCAGGCTGCATGGGTCCAGGGAAAGGAAGACCAAGGTCTCCCAAACCCTCTACTGCCAGGTAGGTGCACTAAAAGCAGCTTTGTTCCCAGACAATTTTCACCTTGAGATATCACTAATAGATATGCTATTTTTAGTACAGCCAATGGAGCAGACCGATAAAATGTAAGGAAACAAAAGCAGGGTCTGCCTGTACTTGGTTTCCTTAGCACAGCTGGCTTGTGACCTCTATAAACTTTCCAAGTTTTTGTCTCAAGAGCACTGTAATCACAAACACACAAGAACTCCTAGATTAATATCTCAATGACTTCTACTGGAGATTTCCCAAAGCCAAGAAACAGCTTCTGATGTCAGCTTCCATCCATTCACTAAGCACTTATTGGGTATACGGAACTAGGGATACAGAGAGGAAGACAACTTCTGCCTTCATGAAACTCAGTCAGTGGGAGAGAAAGACAAGCAAACAGAGAATTACAAAACAGCACGAGAGTAAGAGTGGAACAAGCACACAGTATTATGGGGACAGCAAGCTGGAGCAGTTAACCAAGACTAAGGAGTAAAGGGCAATTCCCAGACATGATTCTCAGGTCAGCGCCCCCCCCCCCACAAGCTGACTCCGACAGAATAGGAAGTAATCAAACAATAAAGAAGAGGGAGTGGGGGAGAGGGAACATGTGTCAAAGGCATAAAGACCTGAGTTAGAGACAGCATTTTTTACTAGCCAAAGCCAGGCACAGTTGGGAGTCAGTTTATTTGGATGCCGCATGGTGAGTAAAAGGAAGTGACGACACTGGAGAGATAAGAAGGGGCTAGATCATGAAGGGCCTTAAAGGCCATACTTAGTAACATGATCAAGTATGTGCTTTAGAAAGACCATTCTCTCTGAGCACCTGGCTGACTCAGTCAGTAGAGGATGCAACTCTTGATCTCAGAGTCGTGCGTTCAAGCCCCATGTTGGGTGTAAAGCTTGCTTTAAAATAAAAAAAAAAAAAAAAAAGGCCATTCTGGCAGTCATTTAGGTTGTAAATTAAAAGGGGAAAAAGACTTGAGGCAGAGAGACCATGTGGGAGGTACAGTAATACAGCCGAGAAATCAAAAGTTCTAACCACAGGAGGCAATAAAAACGAAAAGACAGATTTGAAACATCAAAACAGGGCGCTGAGGTGGCTCAGTCAGTTAAGGCTCTGCCTTAGGCTCAGGTCATGATCCCGGAGTCCTGGGATTGAGCCCCGTGTGGTCGGGCTCCCTGCTCAGCAGGGAGTCTGCTTCTCCCTCTCCCCCACACCTTGTGCTCTCTCTCTCTCAAGTAAAAATCTTAAAAAAAAAAAAAGAATCAAAAAAATAAATTAAAAAAATGTTTTTAAAAAGAAAGCATAGTGTTCTGAATATTCAAGGCTCTAGCTGTAGGCATTGGAGCAGCTATGGAATATCAGGAGATGAAATGGTTGTAAGCTGGTCAGTTTCTAAGAATAGGGTGAGCTGAAAGCTTTGTTAGAGGGCAGTGCCACGGAACGTTCCAAAGAAACAAATGAGTCTAGTTTTTATCTGGTCACTTTTTTATCTGGCCATATATTCTGAAACAGCCCCAATTCTCTGTTGATTCTCTTGCTCGTTGTCCATGGGAAAAGGGCTGTCCATGGGGCCACAGTGGAGCTCAGTCTCAAACCTGAGATCATGACCTGAGCCAAAACCAAGAGTCAGACTTAACTGACTGAGCCACTTAGGCGCCCCTTTCAGGCCTTATTTTAATTTGCCTTTTCTACAACCTTTGATCCTCCTGCCCTTTTTTTTTTTAATGTTTTTTCCTCACTGGTGTCTATGATGTCTTACTGTCTTGATGTCTTTTTGGCCCCTCTGGTTGCTTCTTACTCTTTCCTGGCCTCTGTTTTGCCTACTGATTTAAATGTTGATGTGCCCCAAGTTTCTGCCTTTGGCCTTTTCTCTTGTCCCACTGTACACACTCTCCCTAGATCTATCAGTTAGAGTAGCATCAGCTGCAAAAGACAGAAGACACACCTGTGGCTTCAATGACAAGTAGATTTATTAAAGCATATAGCTTGAAGTCTAGGTAAAATAAGCCAGACACAAAAGGAGAAAACTGTATTATTCCATTTATATGAAGCACCTAGTCAAATTCATACAGACAGAAGTAGAATGGTGGTTGCCAGGGGATGGAGGTAGGGGAAATGCAGGTTATTGTTTAACAATTATAGAGTTTCAGTTTGGGAAGATGAAAAAGTTCTGGAGATGGATGGTGGTGATGGTTGCACAACAGTGTGAATGTACTTAATGCCACTGAACTGTGCACTTAAAAATGGTCAAAACAGTAAATTGTGTTATGTATATTCCCCTACACACACGCACACAGAGAGAGAGAGAGAAATCTAGAGCTAGAGTGCTTGTTTTAATCCATCAGCTCTACAGTGTTATTAAGGACCCAAATTTTCTCCATTTTTCTGCTCTGACATCCTAGAGTTCTTACGTCTGTCTCTTCACGCTCTCGGAATGACTCCAGCATCTCATTCTTCTACATCAACATCCGAAGGCTGGACAAGAGAATGTCGCCGTATGTCTTTTTCTTTAAGATTGAGGAAAACTTTCCCAGATGCTCCCAGGAGACATTCCCTCTATTTTATTGGCTAGAATTAGTACATGACCATTTGCGACTCAGTCACTGGCAAGGGAAATGGAATGCCCACATCCCTTAGGCTGATCAGTTTTCATACCGTAGGGGTGGGGAAGGGTATCCTTATACCCCCACCCCAACATCTTAACACATTAGGGGTTGTGTGAGAAGCAAGAAGGGGAAGAATTGCTCTTTGGGTAGATAGCCAGTAACTGCTGTCATCCTGGATCTTGGTTTCTCTTATGGCTTCAGTTACCATCTGTGCAGATGATTCCCAAATACCCAGCTCAGCCTTTCTCCTGAACCTCTATCTTAGCACCTCAAAATCGAAGTTTAATCTAAAAATAAGTATCTTCAGCGCACCTGAGTGGCTCAGTCGGTTAAGCGTCTGCCTTCGGCTCAGGTCATGATCTCAGGGTCCTGGGATAGAGCCCCGCGGTGGGCTCCCTGCTCAGTGGGCAGTCGGCTTCTCCCTCTCCCTCTGCCTCCTCCCCCTGCTCATGCTCTGTCTCTCTCTCAAATAAATAAAATCTTTAAAAAAAATAAAAAATAAAAACAAATATCTTCAATCTCAGATTTGTTCCTCTTGTATTTCTTGGCTAACGAAGTGCCACCAGATCACCCAGGCCAGAAACCTGGGAATCATTTTTGACTCTTCTACTCTTCCTTCCTAAATTAAATCCTGTGGATTCTACTATTCTGGTGTTTCACTATGCTTTCTCAATTACAAAAGCACTGAAATTCCATAAGCAGTCAGCCTAAAGCCCTAATAAACCTTTGCTCCAATCTGGTTCCCACTTCACAGGTCAAAATCGAGCTGCTGGTAAACAGATGACACAGGAAGCTATGGTTTAGACAAGGCCCACCATTACCGAGCAGTCTAAGGATTCAGAAAACAGGGAACTGGGGCACCTTGGTGGCTCAGTCGGTTGGGTGTCTGCCTTCGGCTCAGGTCATGATCCCAGGGTCCTGGGATCGAGCCCCACATCGGGCTCCCTGTTCCTCGGGAGGCCTGCTTCTCCCTCTCCCACTCCCCCTGCTTGTGCTCCTTCTCTTGCTGTGTCTCTGTCAAATAAATAAATAAAATCTTTAAAAAAAAAAGAAATAAAAAAGAAAACAGAGCACTCCTTGCTTGGGGAATAAGAGTTATGTGTGATCCCTTAGCACCTCAAACACACTCCTACTCTTAGGACTCACCATAGATGTTTTATTCACATTTATCTGTTTTGCTTTCCAGAGCTGGAACTTCCCAAATAATGTGAATTTAGGGGCGCCTGGGTGGCTCACTTGTTAAGCGTCTGCCTTCGGCTCCTGGGCTCGAGCCCCGCATCAGGCTCCCTGATCCGCAGGAAGCCTGCTTCTCCCTCTCCCATTCCCCCTGCTTCTGTTCCCTCTCTGTCAAATAAATAAATAAAATCTTTGGGGTGCCTGGGTGGTTCAGTCGTTAAGCATCTGCCTTCGGCTTAGGTCATGATCCCGGGGTCCTGGGATCGAGCCCCGCATCAGGCTCCCTGCTCCGCGGGAAGCCCACTTCTCCCTCTCCCACTCCCCCTGCTTGTGTTCCCTCTCTCGCTGTGTTTCTGTCAAATAAATAAATAAAATCTTTAAATAAATAAATAAATAAAATCTTAAAAAAAAATTATGTGCCTTTAACGCATTACAGGTCTGCCATACATCCCATCAGTACTGGATGGCTAGGCAGGGCTTAAGGTGGCTAGAGCCCAAGGGCCAGTCATCTCAGCTTGCAAGCACTATGTCTTTCTCACTATTACCATTCTCTGTGTATGCCATGATGACAAAAGGTTGGGGAAGTACTTCACTAAATTATGAGTCCCTTGTCAGCAGGGACCATGACTTATTCATGTTTCATGTCTCCAGCACCATGACTAGTCTGTAGCTAGTGACTAACATGCTTGCTTTTGAGGAGTATGGTTCTACTGATGGTGATAAAACATTTCTGAGGTTGAGGAAGACAGTATTCTAGAGGTGATCCCTGATCCTTTTCCTGTATCTGACAAACTCGAGAAATGGTTGCTATGTTCTCAGAGCCCTAGCCCTAGGGTTCCCTGGATGGGCTTCACAGGCTTGGGGGTATGGGGAGAACTATATGAGAGGCTCTAATTATGCTCCTCCCCTCTACCCCACCAGTAGAGCAGCTCCATTTTTATCCATGTAATGTATTAGACTTCAAATAAGATTTTATAGAAGGTAACGTTTAATTCCTTTTAACAGAAGAGGAAGAGGGGGCCAAAAACCACTGCAACAGAGAGCAAATGTTCTCCTGCATCCTAAATCATGCTGAAGTTTAAACATCCATGCCTGGGGCGCCTGGGTGGCTCAGTCTTCGGCTCAGGTCATGTTCCCAGGGTCCTGGGATCGAGCCCCGCATGGGGCTCCCTGCTCCACAGGAAGCCTGCTTCTCCCTCTCCCACTGCCCCCCTTGCGTTCCCGCTCTCGCTGTGTCTCTGTCAAATAAATAAATGAAATCTTAATAAAATAAAATAAAGAACATCCATGCCTGATGCTCTAGTGTAAAAGCTCATAAAGGAAGGGTTACACCAGGCTCTCCTCAGTAATGGAAGAGCTAACGGGTACAATGAGATCTGGTCCACCCAGTCATCTCGCCTTTCTTCAGGAATATGGTGATAATGGTGGATCCATGAATGCCCAAGCCATGTCCCTTCGGGTCCATACGGCACAGCAGATCCTTTGTAGAAGTCCAATACAAAGCTCTAAAACGTTCATGGAATCCCTACCTCAGTCAGTTCTTTCCCAGACTATAATGCAAGCCTTCAGACATTTGTGGAACTTCCAAATGCTCCCCATGTTTTTTCATTATCAAAAAGCTTTACTAGCATTCTACCTATATTTGCAACAGATGTTGAAAAGGTATAGCAGATAGAATTATATATACTGATATTACAACTCTGGACCTTAATACAGTACATTCTGAAACATACTCAGAGGGAGACATTTAAAGGAGATATGACTAAATGAAGAGTGGCCCAGGAAATGGAGGATGCTGAAATACTAATTGAGACCTAAAATAAAGGGGCCCAGGAATCTAAATCCCTGACCTAGGTCATTTAGAGTGCTCTTGTATGAAAGAGTCAACCATTGCTTCAATCATGCTGACTTTTCTAACATGAACACTATTCTTGAGCCCCCACGTCCTCACCGTGCATCCAAGTTGATGGTTCAGGGCCCCTGCCTTGCTCCAGCTTCACCTCCCACTCAGGCAGCAGGAGCCGCCTCTGTGAGGCTGATGCTGAAAAAAGATTTCATTGCTCATAAGCCTACGACCAGCAAAGAAAGTCATGGTAACAATCATCCCTCTACACAGGCGGCAAGTTATTCTTTTGTCAACCTCCTGTCCTTTAAGGGAGCCCTGAGTGCTCATATTACCATTGCTATTATGACGATGATTATTAATAGCAACTAACATTTATTTGGGGCTAACTATGTGCTTTGTAAGGTACTAAGTATTTTACATATATCATCTCATTTAATTCTCATGCCAATAATATGAAGTAGGTACTATCATTATCATGTTCTTTACTGATGAGAAAAATGAAGCTAAAGGAGGACAAGGTTTTCACCAAAATCATAAAACTAGTTATTAGCAGAGGCAGGATTTGAACCCAATTTTGTCTGATTCCAAGGTCCACACTCTAAATAACCATACCATATTGCCTCTAAATTGACCCGCAACAAAAATGAAGAGAGCCAAAAACGGTGATATGCTTTGAGTCTCGGGCCGCTTGGCATGCATTTCTCAAGGTGTATGGGGAAGCAGATTCCACAATTTCCCTGTTATTTACTCAGCTTTAACAAACCTGGTTTTAAAGAAGTTCCTCCTTCGAAGCAACAAATCCCACCCACTATCCTCTGAGTCCATTTCCTCTTATTATGACTCCAGTGGAAAGAGAGTAGCAGAAATGAACACACACAATATGATCCTCTGTGCACTTGAGACTTCACTTCCACTCTTTCCAGCCCGCTGTCACCCCTCCTTTATACTTGCATTCAGTTTAATAATAGCAGCTACCATTCACTGGCACCAATGCTGTGCCAGGCACCACATACATACATTGGCTCTCTCCTCTGTAATCTCCAGAATTCCAATTTTGACAATACTCTGAAGGACTTGACATCTTTGCCCACAATGCGGAAGCAGGAGATCTGGGCTTTCGGATAAATAATGACTTTGTGTTCTAGTAATATTTTTCTTTTTTGGGTCTTAGTTTCCATTATCCATGCCTGTTTTGTGCCTCTTAGGAAGGTGGAGAGGCCAAGACTTCGTAATTACAATGCCCAAGGGCCTTTGTACCCTCACTCAGCTATCTCCAGGCACTCTCTCTGACAGTCAAGCCATCTCCTTCTCTTTCCTTAAACTGTAGTCAGAAAGCTTGTTGAGTTCTACCCATTAACATCCTGTATTCATCCCAAGAGCCTACTGTTTGCATAAGGCACTATGGGAGACACAACAGGAAATCCAATCCCTGCAATCAAAATGTTTCATCTCTTTGGAAAAACAAGACTTACACATAAAATTTTTGATGATGCAAGGTAGTAATTCTATGCTGGGGGCGCCTGGGTGGCTCAATTGGTTAAGCGGCTGCCTTGGGCTCAGGTCATGATCCTAACTGAGCCCAGCATCAGACTCCCTGCTCAGCGGGGAACCTGCTTCTCCCTTTGCTTCTCCCCCTGTTCATGCTTTCTCTCTCTCTCTCTCAAAAAAAAAATAAAATCTTTGAAATAATAGTAATAATAATAATTTCTATGCTGGGAGGCGGGAAGCATATAAATATGTGATACACAGGGGGCCCTTCCCACCTAAATCCAAGGTCAATGATTCTGTGAACAGGTGACCTCTGTGGATCAGCTTCTTTCTTAAAATGAGCTTTTAGAGATGTGTTATTCAAACTCAGGTCTAATGTGCAATAACTAATTCACTGCTCCACTCCAGTCATATCAAGTGGAGACACTTACCCAAGAAGCTCAAGACAAAATGGCAGCAAAGATGGTCACTACCTAATTAAGGCCAGGGGAGAAAAGTATGCAGAGACTAGATTCTGTCCTGTTGCACTGACCCAAGCAATCAGACTCCTGCAGCATTCTTCTACCCATAAAACTTTCATGCCATAGACCAGGGGTGACCCAATCCAACAGCAGCGGAGGCAGGTTTTGAGTTACGCTTCTCCCTCAACCAGATGACCTCACTATTTCTTCTCACTCCTGACCACATACCACACTCCTCCTGGCCTGGCCAGAGGGAGACCGGCAGTAATACAACCCAGAAAAAAGGGAACTCCCCCAAAAGAGGAGCTACCACTTTGCTGTGCAAGTGGCCGGGGTTAAATGGGAACTCCACCTCCCCCTCCTTCCCTCAAACATTGGTGTAAGCAATGGCTCCATTTTCTGTTCCGGGAATCCTGGTACTTCCTAAAGAAAGAAAGCGGATTGGAAGACACAAACTCAGAGCCAGCGACAAGCTGCTCCCTCCTCCTGTGAGACCGCCCCCGCTTTGCCTGGGGGAGGAAGGCACCACCTCTCCTCTCCAAGCAAGATCTGATCCCCCCCCACCCTCTTCTGCCTCTTCTCCTCCCGCTCCCCACCTGCTGCCCTCGTCCCAACGTGTGGTTCCCAAGACCCAAAGCGCAACCTCTACCGGAATAGTGCCCCTGGGGGTGCCTCACTAGCTTGCCTGGCGGTCTGATCCCTAAACCCCCTACGAACCCCTGCCCCATTAAGGGAGTACAGGGTGTCACCTCTACAAGGCTCTGGTCTCCTAGTACTAAGGTGGAGCAGGAGAGAGGGTAGGAAAAAAGCGGCATTCCCTAGCCCTTTAACAGGAAAAGGATACAAAACAGTCATCACCGCCCCCGCATCACCTCTCTCTGGACTGTTTCCCTCCACCTCAACCCCAACCCCTCGTAAGCCCACCTCCTGCAGGCGAGGGGAACCTAACTGCAGCCCGGGTCGCCCCCGCGTGCGAGGCAGAGCACAAATTCGTGAGCGCCCCCCACCCCCACCCCAGCTCCGCGTCCTTCAAACGTGGGGGAAGGCGAGAGACTGGCCTGGCGCCCCCTCCCCGAGCTCTCGGGTGGGAAGGACCACACCGCTCCAAGCCCGGCAGTGCCGGGGGGGGGCGGGGGGGGTCTATCTCCTCATCCCCCACCCCAAGCCTCTCCTCTACCGGGACCCGCCTTCCTTCCCCAGCCCCTCACCTGTTCCTGCTCCCAGCTCCTCCGCCGCCGCAGCAGCCGCCGCCGCCGCCCCCACAGGTTCCGCTCGGCACTGGTTCCGCTCCCTCCGACTCCCCCAAGCCGATTTCGACAAGGCTGCTCCCCTGGCCCCGCTCCCCAGCTCCCTCCTTCCTCTCCTCCACCTAGCACCGGAAGCCGCGACGGCGACAGGAGCTGTGCGGCGCACCCCCACCCCCAGACCGGGATACGTCCCACCTCCCCGATCGCGCGAGAACTGCGCGGTAGCGAGCGGCAGTTCTCGCGAGATCTATCACCATGGCAGCGGCTGCAGCAGAGGCAGCCGGGTGCTGGAGCTGAAGCCTGGGCGGGGGCCGATGTGGGGGCTGCAGGCTGCGGGCGGCGGAGGCGGGAGCCGGGAAGTGGGGATGAGGCAGTGGGCACTGAGGTGAGAATTCCAAGCTCCAGGGCCATGCCTGAAATTTAAGGACTGGAACTGCATGCTGGCCACGCTGGAAGGGGCTGGGCGGAGACGCAAAGCCAGGAGCAGGGTACGAGTGAAGAGCCCTTGCTGTGACCCACCCTATTCTTCCAGACCATACCTTTATTTCTTAACCACGGCTAGCTGCATCTCCCTGAGAGCCCTTGCTGCATCACTGTTGCTACTCACCCCTCCCAAGCTAAGACTAGGTTACTCAGGGGTCTGAATCAGGAGATCCTTTCCCATGGGGAAGAGGAGAGAGAGGTGATGAATTTAAGAGACAGAAGGAAAGAACTGGACTCTGGTACAGTTAGGAAGTTGGAAAGTGAAAGACAACCGTGGAAGCCTAATATTTAGAGGTGTGGTTTGAGGAAGTGTACCTAGATGACTATGAATTTTAGTATCCCAAGGAAAATGAGACTTTACACCCACGTTTCTCCTCCCCTGCCCACTCCCACTTCCCTTACACTCATTTCTTCATCTGATCTAGACATGCAGAGATGCCTTGGAACAGTCTCTGCTGTGATAGAAGGTCACTAGTAATACTAAGAACAGAAGGTTCTTAAAGTGGCCTCTCTCCTCAGTATAAGGGAACACATAGCTCTTCCTTAAGGCTTGAGCCAAAATTGGTGCTTTTCTGGATTTTTTGGGGAGGGGCCTTATTTCTTGTCTCTTTCAAGAAGAACCAGGTTGGTAGATAGCCATACTGTGTCTATCCCTTGTCCTCATCAATCCCTGATGTATATATTCACCACTCTCTTCCTCTTATCCCAGTCTGTTTTCTCTCTTATTCTAATGTGGAAAATAATATGACCCTAGAATGTGAAGCCGAGAGGACCCTAATTTAACATAGTGAGGGATGATCTGGATAACAAGGAGCATGTTTATAACAGAGTTGTATATGTCCTCGGCTGTTGCTCTTAAGGGCCTTTGCCCTGCTAAGCTCTGTGTTGTAAATGGCAGAAGACTTCTTCAGTTTTATTGCAGACTCTTGGATCAGGCCCTGTGATAGTTCCACATGACTACTCTTTCCATTTCTTTTCCTAAAATTTTCACCCCACCAAGTTATGCCCCCACACCAACCACCAAAATTATGCTTTGCACCTCCGCCCTTCACTAGTGCCCCAACCACACCAACATGCCTTTTGAGATTCTGACAGGAGATAGAAATTCAGTGTTCCTGCCAGAGACTTCACATACTCTCAAGGATGGGTCCCGGGTGTTAGGAAGGATGGAAATGGTGACAGCCTAATATGGTTAGCAGCAAGTACCATGACATTTGAGTCAGAACTGATGGATGCGGGGCTCAGTGGGTTAAGTGTCTGCCTTCGGCTCTAGACTCTCATGATCCTGGGGTCCTGGGATGGAGCCCCACATCTGTCAGGCTCCCTGCTCAGCGGAGAGTCTGCTTCTCCCTCTCCTCTGCCCCATTGCTGCCCCCGCCCATGCTCACTCTCTCTCTCAAATAATTAAAATAAAATAACTGATGAATGGGACTGGAGAATCTCCCAGGCTTTCTGTCCTTCACCTGTCTGGAGTCTGGAGTCTGCTGCAGCATCAGTGGGCGCTTCCCATGGACCAAACAGGAGCAGAGATAGGAGGGGGTGCTGCCTAGCTGGCAATCAGCCAGCCACTGCCACTCCCCAGCTTCCCAACCACTTGAAAGGCTAAGGGAAAAGAGCTCATCCAGAGCTGAAGGAGGCCTAGAGGCCTGACTTAGAGTTCATCAGTCTTTCTCCCTCCCTCTGACAGCCAGTGGAGCTAAGTGAAAGCTGAAATTGTAGCCACCCGCTCTGTGGGTTGCACACTCCCACTCTCAGTCACTGACCCCAGGCCTGGGTCTGAGCCCAGTGCGTGTGCCGGGAGCAGGGGTGGGGGGGTGTTGGCCATGCTGACAAAATCCATTTGGAATTTCTCAAGGTTGTGGTTTGGGGCTTAAGTTTGCCACAGAGTGTGCCTGACGAAAGAGAAAGAAAGAGAGGGAGCCAAAGAGAATACAGAGGAAGGAAACAGGAAAAAGCCGAAATATTCTTGCTGTAATACCATTGGAGATTCTCCTCCCTCTTTCTAAGTGTGAGAAATTCCCATTCTCGTTGTTCCTTATCATTATTTTCTCTCCTATGCCCATTCTACCTGCATCCCCTCTCTGCCCGACACCCCCATACACACCAGGCTCAGTCAGTGACTAAGGTAAGGATGAGATGTCTTCCTGCTTCCATCAAGTTTCCAAGCCCAGGATTCTCAGGTGGAAATTCAGGACATAAAATTTTGTCATAAAGTACTAGCCTAACCCAACATTCCTCAAAATGCCCTTGCTACCTGAGTAGCAAGATCACCTAAATTTGAGGGTAATTTGGGTAGCAGACATATCTATTGCCTAGAGAAATAGAGAAAACCATTTCTACATGCCCCAGCCAAAGAGATGACCTGTTAGAGGCAGCATCTTGCAACCCCACAAACATTTAGTCACTTGTAAAGTTCTGAATGTGTGATGCCTATCCCTTTTCTGAATTGAATGATAACGGTTTGTTTTCAAAGATACTGAGTTAGGAATGGACAGATTGTAACTGTAAAAAATCTGTTTTCTCTAGTTTTGGTTATGTCCTGAAAGAGAAAGGAATTATTTTATTAAGATTAAATGCAGAAGAGCTCTGAATAAGGAAGAACACAATACACATGCAAATAATTCAATAGGAAAGCATGCTGGTTTTGCTGGTTTCCAGAGCAAAACACTCCCTTTTCAAGCACTGGAATCTCTTTTATATGTTTCCCATTAGTCTTATATCTACCTCCCAAGTTCTCTGACTTGGAGCCATAAAGAAAAGCACCTGCACTTTTGGGTCCAGGCTTAATGTTGAGATACGTTCAGGACTTGAAATCTCCGGAACAGAGGTAACCATGGTGTAGGGCAAGGGTTAACCAAGTACAGCCAGAGAGCCTAATCTCATCTGCAGTCCCATTTTTGTGAATTAAGCCTTATTGGACACAGCCACACCCATTTGTTTATGTGTGGTCTGTGGCTACTTTTTGATTCACAACAACAGACTTGAGTAATTATAGCAGAGTTGAGTAGTTGCGACAAATCCCACAAGCCTAATACAGCTGACCCTTGAATGACATAGGTTTGAACTGTGTAGGTTCACTTAATACACAGATTTTTTTTTTTTAGTAAATACCTACCGTACCCTAATATAAATGTATTTTATCTTCCTTATGATTTTCTTAATAACATTTTCTTTTCTCTATTTTATTGCAAGAACACAGTATATAAAACACGTAGCATACAAAGTATGTGTTAATCTGTTAATCGACTGTTTCTATTATCGGTAAGGCTTCCAGTCAACGGTAGGCTATAAGTAATTAAGTTTTGGGGGAATCAAAAGTTATGCATAGATGTTTGATATACTTGCTATCAAGCCCTCTGCAGGAAAAAAAAAAAATGCCAACCCCTGTTCTAGGACAAGGGTCAAGGTGAAGTCTGGAGTTGAAGCACATAAAAAGTAAATTGGGTAGGGGCGCCTGGGTGGCTCAGTCGTTAAGTGTCTGCCTTCAGCTCAGGTAATGATCCCAGGGTCCTGGGATCGAGCCCCACATCAGGCTCTGCTCCGCGGGAAGCCTGCTTCTCCCTCTCCCACTCCCCCTGCTTGTGTTCCCTCTCTCGCTGTGTCTCTGTCAAATAAATAACATCTTAAAAAAAAAAGGTAAATTGGGCCTATGTTTGGATATCTAGCCCCCCTCTACCTAGAAGTACCCCCTGGTTTTTCACACTGAAAGTTGCCAACTAAATCAGTGAGGACCATTTCAAATCCTTTGTGGAACCCAGGCAGGATACACATACTCATTGGGTGTATGAGGGTAGAATTCACCTGGAAAAGAAGCGATGGACTGGGATCCCAAGTGTGGGCAGAAATATAACCACCTGCATCCACTGGTCCAGTAGTTTAATTTATTTTAGTTACAAACGGAAACCAAGAACAAGTCTCAGTACAATAAATTATTCATTCCCATCCCTCCTGCTAACAACAAATAAGAGGCTCAGAGAGTTTTAGATAAAACTCTTCCTTTGGAGGGTTCCCTTTAACATCTGAATTGGGGGGGGACTTAGTTTCCCTAAGGGCCTAGACAAACAACTCTCTGAAGACTCTAGGGAGAGCCCCCTTCCCTTCCCCAAGAAAAACCTCTCTACCACTGTCTCCTATTCCCCCACAAGAAGGGGCCCAGGCTGCTGTAGAGGAGTTAGGGAACAGCAGATAGGAACGAGTGGTCTCCCTGGATACAGGTCTTATGGCTCCACACAAGGCCTGGGGCTATCCCTCAAAGGAGAGGCGTGGTCAAACTACAGGGACACCCCAGCCAGAAGGTGTATGAACCAGAGCTAAAGGGACCCCAGGGCCGGGGACAGGGAGGCAATACAGTGCATGTCAACTTAGTTCATTTCAGGTGTTTCTGGAGCAGAAGAGGGGGTGACAGCTTTCCCTCCCAGGCCCCCCTATGGTGGGGGAGAAGGCTGCACATCGCGGACTCGGCCTGACCCCCCCACGCCCCCAAAGCTGCTGCCAGGAGCCAAGATTGCCCCTGGACAGAAATGAGAGCAAAGGGCCGAGGAGGCGCGCCCACTCCCCACCGGCCCCAGCCCCGCGGGCCAGGTGAAGCCGCCCCTCACTTACACACGTTGACCCACTCGGTGACCTTACACTCGTCACACAGCACATAGCAGCACCAGTGGAAGCGGCAGTGACAGCGCTCCACTCGCGTCTGCCGGAGCACGTTGTGCCCACGGCCGCAGCACAGGCTGCCGCAGCCGTCCAGCAGACGGCTGGTCTTGTTGCAGGCCCGGCCCCGAGTGCCAGGGGAGCCCACCGCAGGGTCTCGCTCACAGAAGTCGGGGGACTTCTCAAAGTAAACCAGCTCTCCCGAGAGGCGACGGGGACGCAGGCGGGGTTGGAAGGCTCCGGAGTTGCGGTTGTGGGTGTCGATGAAGATGGCCCGGCCCAGCCGCTCCCTCAACGCTGCCCCCACTGCCCGGAAGTCTGGGGTCGCCCTCCAGCACGTCTTGAACTGACAGCTACCCGATGTGCCGTGGCACTTGCATTTCCGCTTCAGGTTTTCAGTTACCACCTAGAGCATTGGGTGGGGGGGGGGGCAGAGGTGAAGGGGGCAGCACAGGGGCAGAGCACAGGGTCGCAGCAGAGGGGAGGGAACAGAGAGCACAGGGAGGGAGACATAGAGGCAAGAATGACCATGGAATATCAGAAGAGAAAGGGCACTGCAGGGCTGGCTAAGAGCTCAATTCCCTCATCTTCTGGTTTGAGGACTGAGGCCAGAGCAGAGTGATCTGCGCATCTTTAATCACTAGCCGGTAAGAGAGACTCAGCTTCGATAACTAGCTGCTAACAGAACTAAACTCCAGTTGTCCTGACTCGCAGTCCAGTGCTCTTTGCAGAGTGAGCACTAAAATGAGCCCCGCTTCTGTAGGAAGGCAGCTGTGATACTAGCTACCATGTAATGAGCACCTGCCAAGGACTAGGTGCTCTGCCCTGTGCCCTATTTAATAGCTCACTCCTAATGACATCTTAAGGTAGGTATCGTTAGACTCTTTTTACAGATGCAGAACGGAGGGTAAGTGACTTGCTTGAGGTCATCCAGATGGTGAGCGGCCATCCCCCACCACATCTCATCCTCTTTACTCTGCTCGGCCTCTCCAACTCCAGCCAGGCCTCAAAAGCTAAGGAGACCCAGGACAAGTCGGACACACATACCTGTCGCCCCACCCTGTTGTTGTGGATTCGCATTCTTGCCTGGATGTCCCGGGGAGCTTCCCTGGAATCCAAGAAATCCCGAGAGAACTTCTCTCCAAAGTCCATGTCATGGTTACAGCCACCCCATTCCCATGTGTCCTGGGGGCCAGGGCTGGGGCCTGAGCCGGGGCCAGGGCTGGGCAGGGAGTGGGGGAAACTCTTGCCCCGGGACAGAGCCTGCAGCTGCAGCAGCTTGGCCCTCAGCCGGTCCTGCTCACCACTGCCCTTCCAGCCGCAGCTGCAGCTCACTAGCCTGCCCAGGCTGCAGGCCGTGGCGACCGCGTGCATGACCCCTGCCGCCAGCATGGAGAAGGAAAAAGCACTCTCACGGAAACCTGGGGATAAAAAGGGTGTGACGGGGGATAAGGTTGACAGGCAGCTGGAGTAGGGAGGTGGGAGGAAATAAGCAGCCACCCTTCAATTCCAGGAATTCCTAGCTGAATCCTGACCCTGTCATTTACCAGCTGCGTAATTTGGGAGAAAGTCACGGAGAAGGAAGGGAACGGAAGCACGAAGCCTCAGTTTCCTCATTTATTAAGGGAGGAGCTGGACTGAGATGATCTCTGAGGCCCATTCTCGTTCTGTAAATCTGGGATTTGTGGGTGCAGATGAAAGAGCTAGCTGGAGGGCAAGACCCTTGAGGTTGGCAGGTGACTGAGAGGGAGTCCCCGAGGTCTTTGAAGAAGTGATCACTGAGTTCTACATCTGAAAGCTTTAAAATTCCCCAGCCCAGCAGGGAGCTTGGGTGGTGGGGTGGAAGCTGAGACTTTCGTGTTCTTTTTTTTTCTTTTTTCTTTTTTCTTTAGGGCCCTTTAGCCAAACTTCCTCCACCACCCCAACACCCCCAAAGCACTGGAGCTGTGGAGCTATCCTTCCCCTTTCCACTTTCTAGTTTTATATTTGCCCTTTAAGACTGCCCTTTATGTTTATCCTAACCTGCTATTACTCTATAAAATGCTGGGAGGGGGAAAGGGGTGGGGGGTGATTTTCCCTGAGGCCCTCTTAAAATGTTGGCTTCTTTGTTATGTTTTGGGGGGTCACAGAGGCTCAAGATGACAAGCCTTTCCCATGCTTCTCATTTGGGTATCAACGCCTTTCCCTACACCCGGCCCTCTAGAGAAGGAGGGGGTCCCTCACTTCCTTTTAGGTAGGGGCTCTCTTGAGCCCTGAGAGGATGAGAGACAGCTCCTCTTTAGGGGCCAAGCCTCTCCCACCCCAGGATGCAGGGCTTCTGGCCCAGCCTCCCAATCCCCCCCAACCTCAACCCTCCAGGGTGAAGCTGTTTGCACACGTCTTGGGAATTCCCCCGCAGATGGCAGCTGCCTATTAACCCCGTAGTCCCTGAAGTACTGCCCCCACCCTCGAGCTGAGCCCAGAATGGATCTTTACTCCTCCAGGGAGGAAACACGGGCATGGCCTGGCAAGAGGCAACGATGCCTTCCAGACCATACCTCCCAGACCAGACCAGCAGTGACCTGTTCTTCGCCCCTCCAGCCGTTCCTCACCTGCTCAGGTGAGAGCCACCTGGGGCCCCCACAGCACAGAGGAGGGGGCTGCTCCCCAGCTTCAAAGCCATCAGGGTCTTTGTTCCCAGCCTCTGCTCCTGGGAACCCCAGCAATTAGGGGAGTAGGTTTAACCCTTAAACGGTTGGGGGCGTCACCCCACCCCCGCTGAGGCTCTGGGGACACCAGCCTGGGCTTGTCTGGGGAGAGGGAGGGGGGAGGATATTGGGGGAGGGAATGGGGGGGCGTTTGAAGCTTCCAGGGCTGGGGGCATCTCTTGCTCACAGGTGCAACCCAGATCGAGCCTGGTGGAGGCAGGCAAGGGGGGCCCTAGGGTAGGATAGCAAGACTCAGCTGCTTTGCCGGCAGCACGCAGGTGGAAGTGAGGCGCAGGGGCCCAGACGGGTGGCCAGGCGCAGCTCTGTGGCTCCCGGGGGTGGGGTGGGGGGGAATTCCCGGAGAGAGGCCCCTCCCGGAGTCGCGAACCGGTCCCTTCCCGCCTCCGCTCGCCTCGGCCTGCCCCCCCCAGCCCCAGCCCCCCGGTGCAGACCCGCCTGGCCCGGCTCACCGCGCTTGAGGATGGCGCTGTGGTGCGGCAGGCGGCCGCCGCCCTCGAGCGCCGAGCAGTTCCAGCGCTGGTCGCGCAGCTGGTGCTGACACTCGTGGACCGCGATGTGCAGGCCCTGAAGCGCGGATGCCGTCACGTCGGGGCTACGCAGGCAGAGGCCCAGCTGCCGCTTGCTCAGGCCCGACAGCGTCAAGCATACAGTGTTGGCGGTCAGCGGCGGCTCGCCGGGCAGCTTCAGGCCCAGAATCTCATTGCTGAGGGCCCTGGGAACGCAGAAGGCTTTGCGGGGTCTGTGGTCCAGGCCTCGCGCCCCCTCCGACTCCTCCCGTCCTGGGTCGGTGCTTTCAGCCTAGGGCTTTCTCTCGTGGGCTGGGTGACAGGGGGGAGCTGCTCACCGACTGCACAACGCCAGGAACAGGAGACCCGTGAAGCCCGAGGGCGGAGGCCGCGGCCGGGGCTCCTCCCGCATGTCGAAGCCCGGGCCCTAAGGCCCCGGTGGGCAGATCGATCAGGGCCTGCGGGACAGGGAGACTTGGGGGCTTTGGAATAGGGTGGGCTGCCCCCCCGCCCGGCAACCAAGGATTCCTAACTCACCAGTGCCACCCCAGTGACCCTTCTCATCCCTCCCCAAGCAAAACAGTAAGAATCACCCCTGTCCCTGGACCCTGGAGGAAGGGTCTGGGCACCGCAGCAGGGATTTATGCAAGAGCCCCTGGAGCTGGACCCAGACAGACACAGTGCCTGGCACACAGACACACTCACGTGCAAACTCAGACGTACTGACTCACAAACACCACTCCACCATCTTGCCCCCCCCGCTCCCTCTTTGAGGGCCCCACAACTGGCTTCCCTCGCCCACCAGAGCCTGGCTCTCAGGGCTAGGGGGCGGTTTTGGAAGAGGGTTCTGCACCCCCTACAGACGGCGGGGTGTGGGGGAGGGTCACCCTCAGGTGCCGTCGAGGGCAGGCAGCCTCCGTGAGAGACCTGGCGGAATGGGCCCCCAACCCTGCTCTACCCACTTTTTCCACAGTTGGGAGAGAGGGGAGGCTCCAGGTGCACCAGACAGGGAGGGGACCTGGTTCCCGCCTGAAGAGGACGGCGGCGCAGGCTGAGTTCTCTTCCTCCTCTGCCACTTTTCCTAACTTCAGTGTCCCCCTCATCTGCGATGCCCGTGTGGTCCCCTTGGGTCCCAGGCTCATTCCCCACCCCTTTGCTCTCACGTTCATTGCCCTTCTGATCTGGGGATATTCCTTTATTTGCTGTCTTTATCTCTGCCAATATCCCTGGCTCGCTCTCTGTCTCCGTGCCCCAGTGGGCGGATGCGTGTCTGTCTGTCTGTCTGTCTGACTACCCGTGTGCCTGTCTCGGCCCCGTGTGCGCGTCCCTGCTCTCCCTGCTTTCCCGGCTCCGATTACCTCCAGCTGCTCTGGTGCGGGGTCGCCACCGGCACGATTGGGTCGCCTGGGCTCGGGCTTCTCAAACCGTGTGGAGACTGCGCCGGGTTCTGCCCCCTCGGCAGAGCCGCATTCTTCCAGGGCAGGGCCACTCCTCTTCGCTGCTTCCCCAGCGCCGCCGCAGCCGCCGGGAGGAAGGGAGGGAGGAAGGGAGGGAGTGATCGAGAAAGCTAGCGAGTGGTCTAGCAAAGAACTGGGGGCTCCGGCTCTACTCTACTCACGCCGAGCTCAGAAGCGGCTCTGCTGCGGCTGACAGAGCTGCGGCCCCTCCCCGAGCCCCGGGCATCCCCACCCCACTCCTCGCACCCCCCGCCTTGACCCGGGGAGCGCAGGCGCTCCCCCTCCTCCCAGCCTACACACACACCCTCTCCCCCGACGCCTGGGTTCACGCTTGGCCCCACTGAAGGGGGTGGTGACCAGAGTGCCCCTCACCTGCTCTGGGTAGCCAAGTCTGCAAGGAGGGTGACGTGACCCAGACTAGGGAGACAGGACCCTGGTCCCACGTGGTCATTGCTCTTTGCCTCAGTTTCCCCACTGAGAGCTGGATGGCTGGAGAGTGCCTTTGACAAGATGATCACGGAGCTGAGATTCAACTTCCCTCCCTGGACAATGTTGTGTAGAGCCCTCAGCGAGAGTGCGCCGCAGGGCACTCAGAGCCAGCAGGAAAAGCTCCCTTCTGGGTGGCTTGGCTTCCACCCACCTCTGAGCTCTGCGCCTGCCCCTTGGGAGGGGTCAGACTTGGCCTCAGAGTTTGGTCCTAGCAGAGACTCGGGTAGCCCCAAAGATCTCCAGCCTTCTCCTATGCTTCCCTTGGCTTATAGGCATCCTTGCCCGCAGAGTTCTCCTGCCCATCCTGGGATCCCACGTCTGCACTTCGAGTGGCCCATATTCTTGCTCCAGGCTTTCAGACCTGGATAGCCAGGGAAAGAGCCTGAATCTTGGGGTGCACAGACCAGAGCAAACCACCTTACGGAGCTCCAGTGGCAGTGAAGGGGTTAGGCGCCACTGCGCTCCTGCCTGACTCACCCTCCCAGCTCTAACCACTGCGGGCTATTTTTGCCAGAGAGGGGCCCCAGGCTTCCCAGCCGCCCCCCCCCCCCGCCCCTGCCAGACCGCAGCCCAAGGCACGACTGGCCCCGCGCGCCCGAGGCTGGCACGTTGACTCAGAGACAGGCCCCCTGGGGAAGGAGAGCCACGGGGCCCGAAACCCACAGCCACAGTCATCTCTTCCTTGGTGGTGGCCCTGCAGCTCTTCTGGGCAGTCAGCCTCCAGCCTGTCCTGCTGCAGGGCCTGCCCTATGCTGCAGGGGGCGCTGCTGTCTGGGGGGCAGAGCAGTCTGAGAGAGATCAGTGACTTTTCATTGGCTGGCATATTACTTACTATCCACCTTTATGTGCCGGGTCTGGAGCAGGCCTGAGGAGGTAAAAGTGCCATGGTTCCTGACACTGGACAGCTCTGACCAGAGAGGGTTGCTTTGCTTTGCTTTCTCACCTCTGGGGGCAGGGGAGGAAGAGAAATAGCCCTAGAACTCCTGCCTCTCCTTCCTGTTTAGACACCAAGACCCAAAACATGTGTGGCTTTTGAGGCCACTGGAATCTATAAGCCGGATCTCAGTACCTTTCATCCTTACACCTGGATGCAGTGACCCTGGCCAGCGTCTTTGTCCTTCTTCCTGCATGTCAGCTGGGGGACTCCACCCAGGTCCCTGGAGGAAGGGGATGAGGTTTCCTATGCCCCTCTTCTCCCATGGGCATTTGTATTTCTCCATGGGTCTCTGGACCTCCCTCGGGTTTCCGACTGTTACTTCTGATTCTACCGTTGTCAGGCTATAGAACAGTCAGGTGCCAAGGAAGGGCCGAGGTCAGATCTATTACCATAGACTCCAACTTCTCAGTGACTCCAGGGCTCCCCACGCTGGTCTGTCCCAAATCCAAGGACCCACACTCCTGTTCCCTCTCCACGCAGAAGCCCAGCTCTGGGACAGGAGGCCACAGGCAGGCAGACTGGGTGGCCTGAGCTGGCCCCCAGTGCCCTTGGCCCGACCGGCTGGCCTGAGCGCTGACCCGCAGGCGGCTGAAGGGTGGTGGAGCAGGCGGGGTCTGGAGAGGGCTGTGGGTACACACCCATTGCCTAATACCCCAAGCACGCGGCCAGCTCCAGGAAAGGGGAGGGGCGGGAACCAGAGAGACCTTGACAGGGGTTGGGGCCATGACAGGAGGGGGAAAGTGAGGGGCTGTCATTACTTTGGGGAGAGAGTGGGAGCAAGCTGGTCCCCCTTCCCCTTGATGAGAAGACTGGAGGGCTGCCTTCCCATCATGGGGATGGAGGGTGTAGCAAGAACAATCTGGGAAGATCACTGGGGCCCTGGAGGGCGGGGGTCAAAGAAAAGAGTGGGGCCCCCCCGGGAGATTGGGGGATCGAGCAACTGAGGCGGTGGCTAAAGCAGAGCAAAGCCTTGGGAACCTTCTCCTCCCCCTCCCCTCATGTTTGCCTTGGCCCGGGGTCCCGGGTGACTCATCTATTGCTGAGCCGCTGATAGGGGCGGCCAAGCTCGGGGAACCCAAATTATAGGCCCAGGAGGGATGGATGCGCCCTCAGCGGTGAGCTCAGCTGCGCTGCCCACCCTCCGCCTCTCACGCCTTCTGCTGCAGCACCGTAGGCCACCACCCGGAGGCACCAAAGGGTCTGCAGCCAGGCTGCACTGGACTCCCGGGGAAACCCCCAACACTTGAGCAGTTAGCCCCAACAAATCTGTGGGATTACCGTAGACAATTTTGCCCCCTTCTCTACCAGAGGCTGATGCCTTCCCAGCACGAGGAGGCAGTGCCGCCTGCTGGTGCTTCAAAGGAAGGTAGGCTCCTCTGCCCACAAACTCTCAGCCCTGGTCTCCTGCCTCCTCCCCACATCCCAACAACAAGGTAAGGCCCCCTTTCCCCTCCGCCATCTCTCTCCTGTTCCTATTCCAGAGAGGTGGTTTGCTACTGATTTTCTACTTCGAGCCTTTAAAGTTATCCGTGGTCAAAAGTGATAGAAAAAGGGCGCCTGGGTGGCTCAGATGGTTAAGCGTCTGCCTTCGGCTCAGGTCATGATCCTGGGTCCTGGGATCGAGTCCTGCATCAGGCTCCCTGCTCCTTGGGAGCCTGCTTCTCCCTCTGCTTCTCTCTCTCTCTCTCTCTCCTTCTCTCTCTCCGTCTCTCACGAATAAATAAATAAAATATTAAAAAAAAGAACTGTTTTAAAAAAAGTGATAGAAAAATACAGGAAGGTAAAGGAGCTAGGTAGCAGAATTCCATCTTATATAGGGGGATGAAAAAGAAAGTGAGGGAACAAGCCCATGGAGATATCTGAGGAAGGACATTCCAGAACACAGAAAAGCAGGTGCAAGGATCCCGAGACAGGAACTTGCTTGGTATGTTCAGGGAATCAGCAAGTCGGCCAGTGTGACCAAAGGGAGGAACCCACAGGGGAGAGAGTGGTAGACAGTGAAGTTGGGGGACAGGGACGCGGAAGGAGCAGGGTCAGATCATATAGGGTCATGTAGGCCACTGTAAAGATTTCGCCTTTTTCCTTGAGTGAGATGGGGAATCCTTGGAAAATTCTGAGCAGAGGAATGAAATGATCTGCCTTCGGTTTTAGAAAGCATGGCTCTGGCTGCTGGGTAGAGAAGAGACTGTGGGGGGCAAAGGTAGGAGCAGGGAGAGCTACCAGGAGGCTAGTGCAGTAATCCAAGAGAGAGGGGGTGGTGGCTCTGACCAATGATGTAGCAGCGGTGGGGTGAGAATGGGTCCGAGTCTGCATATATTTTAAAGACAGAAGGACAGGATTTGTTGACGGACTCGACACGGAGTACAAGAGAACAGATGGATCAAGGATGACCCTAAGACTCTTGTCCTGAGCAACTGAAAGGATGGAGGTGCCACTTCCCGAGATGGGGTGACCAAAGAAAGAGCAGGTTAGGAGGGGGAAGAATCATGTGTTCGAGTTTTGAACAGGTACATTTTTAGCTTATTCAAGTGTTAGATGTGCAAGTGCAGAGTTCAGGGCCAGAGGTATAAATTAGGGAGCATGAGACTGGATAGTTCACCAAGAGAGTGAGTGTAGACTGAGAAGAAAGTCCAGCTTGAATTGGGGTACACTCTGAAACTTAGAAATTGGTACACAGGGTGGAACCAGATAAGAAGCCTGAGAAGGTGAGCAGCTAGTGAGGTAGGAATGGTGTTCTAGAACCCAAGTGAGGAAGTATTTCAAGAAGGAGAAAGCGTTCAATTCTGGCTGCTGTTCCTTGGAGGTTGATTAGGATGAGAACCAAGAACTGACCATAGAGCAACCAAGAGGTCATGGATGATTTTGATAAGGAGGTATAGCAGGTTCAAAGATGTGATCAGGATGGAAAGAGAGAATAAAGAAAAGAAATTGGTGCTAGTGATTAAAGCAATCCTCTTGAGCTTTGCTGTAAAAGAGAGCAGAGAAACGGGACAATCTTGGGAGGTAATGTGGAGTCAAATGAAGCTTTGGCGGTTTTAGATGGGAAATATTACAGCATTTTGCATGTGGATGGGTATGATCTGGTACAGAGGTAAACTGAAGATGCAGGAAAGAAACAGAGGACAACAGACAGAGTGATGATTTTTTTTTTTAAAGATTTTATTTATTTGTTTGACGGGGAGAGAGAGAGAGAGAGAACAAGTCGGGGGAGGAGCAGAGCCACAAGCAGACTCCCTGCTGACCAGGGAGCCCAACCCGGGACTCCATCCCAGGACCCTGAGACCATGAACCAAGCCAAAGGCAGACGCCCAACCGACTGAGCCACCCAGGCGCCCCCAGAGTGATGATTTGATCTAAATAGAAATTTCGGCCAGAGCACGCACCATGTGACCCAGAATTAGAGACCTCCCCTCCCGCTCTTCCCCACTACTCCTGGTGGGTGGAATGGTGGAATAAAGGATACTCGCTCCTTCTTTTCTTTCTTTCCACCTCTGCTTGTCACCACTGGCCACAGACAGGGCTTCCTGTCTTCCAGTGCATCTCCAGCCTCCATGGAGTTTTATCAATCCATAGGCCAAAAGACATGACCCAGACAAGCTGCCCATCATTGTCTATTTACTTGAGCCATCTCTACTGGGTGCCCTCTGGAGAGGTTACTGGCTTTTGGACCTGGGGAGGGTGCTGGGCCAGTACACTTTGTCCCTCAGGGTCAAAGCCTTGGAGGGACCAGGTACAGTGGATGGGACAATAGGCCTGGGAAGGATGTTGCCCTCAAAAATAACCTCCCTCAGGCTTCATTTGGGTTAATCAACATCTCACTTAAAAGGGAAGTGCTCCAGGAAGATTATTTAAACTCATCAGACGTACTCCTTAGAGTGATTTCCCCGCCTTGAAGGGGATACCTGGTTATTTCCGAGGCTTGGAACTCTTCAAGATCAGACCTGGGTACATACTCAGTTAGAAAGTACCCTGAAGGCAGGGGAGATGAAAAAGAGAAGATCCAAAAGGGAGACAGAAAGATCCTAAAGATCATTTTTATTTATCTGTCAATTTTGAGACGGGCCCAAAGCTTGCTATTGCTGCACACTCAGAAACAGCTCGTAAGGTGGAAAGAACATGGGCTTTGAGACAAAATGATCTGAGTTTTAATCTGGCTCTATCATTTATTCATTTAAAAAAAAGATTATTTATTTATTTATTTTAGAGAGAGAGCGTGCACTCAGGGAGAGAGGCAGAGGGAGAGGGAAGAGAGGAGGAGAAGCAGACTCCCCACTGCACATGGAGCCGACACAGGGCACGATCTCAGGACCCTGAGATCATGACCTGAGCCGAAACCAAGAGTCCGATGCTTAACCGACTGAGCCACCCAAGCGCCACCCCCCCCCATTTATTCATTTTCTATGTCTACACCCAACGTCGGGCTCTGACTTACAATCCCAAAATCAAGAGTCACATGCTCTACTGGTTGAGCCAGCCAAGTGCCCCCATTTATTAGCTGTGTGGACCTTGGACAACTTCTTAATCTACCTTTTCCTCTGTGAAGTGAGAGAGAGGAGAGACGTGAAGGAGGAGATCTTCCCTCCTTCCAGGGGCCATCTGTGTGGGCTGGGAGGGCATGATAAGCAGGCTGGCAGTGCTCCCTATGCCCCACAGAGGGAACAGCAGCTACATCCTCAATAGGAGGCCAAGGGTAGCCTTGAAGCTGAGTTGGAGTCCCTGGGAGAAAACAGAAAAGTGTACAATGGAGGAGATGCTTGCAAGCATTTGGGTATCTCAATGTGGTAAGAGTAGAAAGAGCCAGAGTTTTGGAGGAAGACAGAAACTCAACAGAAAAATCCAAAAAGAAACAGACGCGTGGAGGCACAAGTTCTCTATTCTGGGTTCAGTTCAGCAAGCAGCTCTTCTCTTCCCAGCCCTCCCTCCTGCACACGGACACACACCTGTCATCTACTCCACTGCCCTTCCTGAGCCTAATCCGCAGAGACTCAGCCATTCCAGGCCTTGTCCATCTTGATGCTGCCTAGGTTGCCGGCTCAGGCCCCTCCCCTAGTGACGCGCACGGGTTGACACATGCCACGGGGTGACGCACCATAGGATGACACAAGGTATACACGGCGAGTGTGACACATATATGCATATTTAATCTCCCCACGCACACATACTCATCCACCCATCCACCCATCTCCACACACAGTTCCAGACACTCTATCCCTCAGTCAATCATCTGGGTCTTTCCTGACGGTAGCTACCACCTCCTTCCCCACACATCGATGATGCACTGTCCCAGGTGGTGGCTGTGACAAGATGACTCGATTGATCCCTTCTGACCTGAGCTAAATTCCAAGATTCTTTGGAAACGTTCCTAACATCCTTCCTCCAAACACGGAGTTTCCCTACATGAGGACGCACATGGGTGTACACCCTCTCGACACGCTCACACATTCGCATATGCATTCGCATTTGCATTGTCCCACTTACACACACACACACACACACACACAGTCACTTGTGCATGCCTTCCAGCCCACAGACTGCTGCTGTCCCTGGTTGGTTTCTCTCCACGGCAGGCTCTGTTTGGTGAACTCACCCCCAACCCCCCCCCACCCCCGGGGTTTCACGACCCCACCCGCACCCTCAGACTCCCGCTTATCCTTCCCTGTCCAGCCGTCGGGGGGGGGGGGTTTCCTGGGAAGGAGGAGTCTCCCCGGGGTCGCCGCCCAGAACGACAGCTTTCCTTGCCTTCCTCTACTCAGGAGTGGGGAGAGAGGGGACGCCAGCGGAGGCCCGGGCTGACGTCGAGGGGACAGCCCCACGGCCGGTGGTGGCGAGGCGGCCGGGCTCCTGGCCGACTCTCCACGTAGCACACTATCGCCGCGCCCCCTGGCGGACGCTGGTCCGCGACGGGCTCCGGACGCGAGGAGGAGTGAGGCGGGCGCGCGTGGGAGGGCGTCCCAAGGGGAGGGGTCGGCGGCCAGTGCAGGCCCGGAGGCGGGAGCCACCGGGCAGGGGGCGGGGGTGAGCCCCGACGGCCAGCCCGTCAGCTCTCGTCTCAGACGGGCGGGAGCCACGGCCCCGCTCGCTGCCCATTGTCTGCGCCCCTGACCGGTGCGCCCTGGTGCCACAGTGCGGCCCGGCGGGGCAGCCTCCTATCGTCACTTCAGCCAGCGCCGCAACTATAAGAGGCGGTGCCGCCCGCCGTGGCTGCCTCAGCCCACCAGCTGGGACCGCGAGCCATGCTGCCCGCCGCCCGCCCCCAGGGCTGTTAGAGCCAGACTGCGAACTCTCGCCACTGCCTCCACCGCCGCGTCCCGTCCCACCGTCGCGGGCAGCAGCCAAAGCCGCCCCAACTTCAGCACAGAGCAGGCGAGGCCGGGCAGGCCATGGGGCACTGGGCGCTGCTGCCCGGCTGGGTTTCTGCTACGCTGTTGCTGGCGCTGGCCGCCCTACCCGCAGCCCTGGCCGCCAACAGCAGTGGCCGATGGTGGTAAGTGAGCTGGTGCGGGGTCGCCACTGGTGCCGGGGCGCAGAGCCAGGGGCCAGCCCCAGCCAGCTCCCACGCTCTGGGATCCGTGCGCAGACAGGCTCCCTCCACCGCATTGACTTGCTGCGAGACACCGAGGGGCGCTCTGGAGCGGAGGTGCTCCAGAGAATCTAGTTCTGATGAGGTGGGGTGAATGGTCCGCCCGCGGCGGCCCACGATACTCCAGGCAGGGAGCCCACTCCCATCTAGCACCGCCCTTCGTCCGTGAGCCCCAAACGCAGCCTCACGGTGGTAGCCACACCACAGGTTTCCCTGCCTCCGCAAGCGAAGGGCCAGGCCAGCGCTCAGAAAGGAGGCAAGAAGAGGGTGGGACTCCTATGCATTTCACGCCTTGGGTGGGCATGGACTCCAGGCCAGGATTTCCTCGCCCAGGCTGCCCGGAAGCAGTCTCTCAGAGCCAAGGTAGACATCTGGCCTTCAGGTTTCCCATGCCTCCCCTGTCCAGTCCCCAGACCCAGGGCCCCGAGTGGCCCTGCACAAAACTCTGGACGCCCGTTCCTTTCAAACTACTGAGCCAGGGAGCGCCGAGTCTTTACCTCATTTCTGATCTCCTGCGGGTCTCTCAGGCAAATAGCCCCAGGAAGAGGGCAGGGTAGACACGACCTTTTTGATAAGGGTGCAGGTCCCCATTCCAGAGCTTGAGCTCCTATCATGCATCTCACCAGGGGCATCGTGAACGTAGCCTCCTCCACGAACCTGCTGACCGACTCCAAGAGTCTACAACTGGTGCTCGAGCCCAGTCTTCAGCTGCTGAGCCGCAAACAGCGGAGGCTGATCCGCCAGAACCCGGGGATCCTGCACAGCGTGAGCGGGGGGCTGCAGAGCGCGGTGCGAGAGTGCAAGTGGCAGTTCCGCAACCGCCGCTGGAACTGTCCCACGGCTTCGGGGCCCCACCTCTTCGGCAAGATCGTCAACCGAGGTGGGTACCCAGGAAAGCGACGTTTCCAGGACCAGGGCAACGCAGGGTCACCCGCAGGGCAGGGGCGGGCGAGCGCAGGGAAGATGTCCCCGGCGCCCGCAGGGTTACACGATCAACCCGCCAAGAGCTTCACGCCCAGCGCCAGCTCTGGGCCAGACTCGTTCTACCAGGCGTTTTCAAGCCGTGCACCTTGGGCGCGGAGCTTAGCTTTTCTGCGCCACTGCCTGAGCAAAAGCGAGTCCTAGGTCGTGGATGCTGGCTGGCCACCGCTTTCCCGGCCCCTCTCAAAGGCGCCCGGGAAGCGGATCTCTGCGAGAGTGTCTCGCCTCCAAGCCCAGCAAGGCTCCCATCGCCGACACGGGCCGAAAGTTTGGGCTGCGGAGAGATTTTGACAGTGTAGAGTTCTTCCGCTCCCCTCTTTTCGGTTTCTCTCTCTCTGGAGCTTGCCCCACTTCCACTGAGGAGCCAAGTGCGCTCTGAGTCTCGGGAGCGCGTGATGACAAGCGTGGACAGGGTTGCGTGCCCACACACGTGCTTTCTCTAGGAGACCAGCTTCCCAGCACAGCCGGCCGCCTGGCTCCCAGGACTCCAAGGGCGGAGTCGGGGCACCGGACTCAAGGGTCCCGAACCCTCCACAGAGGAGGCTGGCCGCACCCCCGCGTTACCTCCTCGCTCATCCCCGCTCCCTTCCCTCACAGGCTGTCGAGAAACTGCATTTATCTTCGCCATCACCTCCGCCGGGGTTACGCATTCAGTGGCACGCTCCTGCTCAGAGGGCTCCATCGAGTCCTGCACGTGCGACTACAGGCGGCGAGGTCCTGGGGGCCCCGATTGGCACTGGGGGGGCTGCAGCGACAACATCGACTTCGGCCGCCTCTTCGGCAGGGAGTTTGTGGACTCCGGGGAGAAGGGGCGGGACCTGCGCTTCCTCATGAACCTCCACAACAACGAGGCGGGCCGCACGGTGAGCGCGCTTCGGGGGCTCTGCCTGGAAGCGGAGTGGCAGGGATCTCCGAGGCCCCGAGCAGGGGCTGACCTCGAATCTGGGCAGTAACGGACGGTGATGAGGCCAGGCGTCGGGGCAGGGAACCAGGAGAGGACGTCCAGAGGGTGGTGGAGGTTTGGAAGGGAAGGCAGAGAATGGAAGAGAGTGGCGGAGGGCGGGGAGAACTGGAGAGGTTAGGAGTCATGCAACCCGTGGAATGTATTGCCTACAGCCCCTCCGTTGTAATCACTGAAAAAAAAAATGAGGCTTGGAGGCCGGGGCCACTGTCCGGCGTGGAGCAGAGTTGTGCCTGGTGTCCAAATCTCTGCGCGACATTTCGCGCCTCCCTTCCCCTTCTTCCCTTCCGCCTTTGCGGAGGTCCTGGCAGGGTCCGGGAGGGGGCGGTATCTGGGATGGTGGCTCTGGCTGTGACCACCCTGGGACACCCTTCCTTCCCATCCCCCGCCTTCCTCCCAGACCGTGTTCTCCGAGATGCGCCAGGAGTGCAAGTGCCACGGGATGTCGGGCTCGTGCACGGTGCGCACGTGCTGGATGCGGCTGCCCACGCTGCGCGCCGTGGGCGACGTGCTGCGCGACCGATTCGACGGCGCCTCGCGCGTCCTCTACGGCAACCGCGGCAGCAACCGCGCCTCGCGGGCAGAACTGCTGCGCCTGGAGCCCGAAGACCCCGCGCACAAGCCGCCCTCCCCCCACGACCTGGTCTACTTTGAGAAATCGCCCAATTTCTGCACGTACAGCGGACGCCTGGGGACAGCCGGCACGGCGGGGCGCGCCTGCAACAGCTCGTCGCCCGCGCTGGACGGCTGCGAGCTGCTCTGCTGTGGCCGCGGCCACCGCACGCGCACACAGCGCGTCACCGAGCGCTGCAACTGCACCTTCCACTGGTGCTGCCATGTCAGCTGCCGCAACTGCACGCACACGCGCGTACTGCACGAGTGTCTGTGAAAGCCCGCGCGGACTCGCGCCCGGGAGCGCTCTCCTCTCGCGCACCTCCAAACAGTCCCGCACACGCCCCCACCCGGCCCCTCCAGCCACACTCCCCGGGATTCCTGCGTACGCCATCATTTCTCCCACCTCCTCCTGCCTGGGGACTCCTGACACCACTTGCCTGGGCCGGCACAAACCCTCTTGCCATCCTGACGGACCTGCCCCGGACCTACCTCCCTCCCTGTCCCGGGAGACCCCTTGTTGCACTGCCCCCTGCTTGGCCCCGAGGTGAGAGAAGGATTCATTCCCTCCCCCGTGGGGGGTCAGCGGCTGACCGCGTGGCTCGGCCTCCTCCACCGCGCCGGTGACCTCCTTGCCTCTCTCCCTCTCCTTTATCCTCAGTGTTTCTCCAGGTCCGCTCGTGCCCTTCCCATTCTCCTGCCAAGGGCGCAGACCCTGAACACACACCTGGGCATCGGGGCCTTTCTCCTCCCCACCTACAGCCGAACCAGGAGGTGCCAGGGTGAAAGGGCAGCTGTGGTGATGTGGAAAATGAGGTTGGGGGACCCAGCCGAAATACCCCCATTCTCCCAGCCTCTGTCATGGAGCCACTGAACAGCTGTGAGCCATGCCTCCCTCGGGCACCTCCTACCCCTTCCTGTCCTGCCTCCTCATCAGTGTGTAAATAATTTGCACTGAATCGTGGATACAAAGCCACGAGTTTGGTTGTTGTAAATAAAACTATTTATTGTGCTGGGTTCCAGCCTGGCTTGCAGAGACCACTTCTACCCCCCCCCCCCCCCCCCCCCCCCCCCCCCCCCTTTTCTCCCCTTTTTCTCTCCACCCTTTTTTTGATCCCTCTTCTCCTCTCTCCAATTTCTCAAAGATGCTCTTGCCTACCGGAATCAGTATTTCCTTCCATTGTGGCTATTAGTGGCTCCTCGCCCCCACCAACGTAGTATCTTCCTCTGCAGAATAAAATCTCTATTTTTATCAATGACTTGGTGGCTTTTCCTTGAATCCAGAACACACCATTGCTTACTGCTCTTAAACAAATAGGATATGTTGTTGGGGGACTGGTGTCCTGGCCCTGCAAGAGGACCCTGAGATTCTGACCCTTGGATGACCTTAATGAGGCTACTGGGGATCCAGGTCTCCAAAAGAACCTAGTCAGGAGCCAAGAGACCCTGCAGGATTCTTCTTCCTATTCGAACACCAACTGGCCGTGTGATATCGGGCAAGTCCAAACTGCCTCAGTTTCTTCCCTTGCTAAATGGGTATTAAACAAACAGACGAACAAGCTCTGAGCCTGCCTTTCCCATCTGGAGTTGTGAAAATAGCCACAACTGAGTGATAGCCATGACCGTGTTGTGAGAAGAAACCAAAGAAGAAAGAGAAATCCAAGCAGAAAAGGTGATGCTGTAGAGCATGGGGCAGTGGGGAAGGCACTTCCCTCCCCAAGAGAAGGAAACACCTTATTAGGACCCCAGCTCCCAAACTTGGGCTCGGGAGGATCCAGGTAACATGATGGGCTCTAGTCCTGGACCCAAAATCTCAGGGATGATGGTTGGGGAGCAGAAGGGAGCTGGAGGGCCAGAATCCAAACAGAGGCTAGGGCTTAAACTGATGTAACCAAAAGGAAACCCAAGTGTGGTCCATAACTCAACCATTAAATTAGCCATTCCCATAAAGAGCCTGAAAGAGGACTGTTACTAATAACACAGATACCTCTGTGCGCACACTCACCGGAGTGGACAGGACTACTAATCCTGCCCACACCCTAAACCTATCGATATCTAACCCTAATCCTCTCCCCTTCCCTAGGTCTAGGTCTAACCTTAGCCTTAACCCTAACTTCAGACAAACACTAACCCCTTCCTAAGCTCTAATGCCTATCCCTAATCCTAACACTTTCCCCCAGGCGAGGACCTAAAGAGCAGGGGGAGCTATGAAGCACCCCACCCCCCAAGGGCAACAACTGATCCCAGACGACTGGAGAATTTCCCACTCTCCCCAGGACTCTTTTACTGTTGTTGCTGCCTCCCACCTCTCCCTGGATATGTGAACTCTGACCCCTGTTGGCCTTTGGGGTATGTGTGGGGGTAGGGGAGTGGAGCCAGGAGCTGCTCAACCCTGCAACGGACATCCCTTTCCCTTTTTCTCCGTCTGCCAAGCCAGCACCAGCTCAGCTCTGATGGGCAGTGGAGGGGGAGGAATAGAAAACTTATTGATCCAGAGTAGAAGACACCTCATAAGCCTTGGGTTTCCAGTGAAGAACCCCCTGCAGAGAATATCCAGTCTATAATCCAATGAATTATTAGATCCCCAGCTACGAAAGCAAGAAGTTAATGGGCTGCCAGAGACAGGAGAGGAGCCTCGGGCCCTGCTGGACAATGCCCAGGGTTGGGGAGAAGCAGCGGTTGGGGAGCTGAGGGGTTGGCCATTGTCCCCAGTCACTCTCACCTAACTCCTAATCCCAAGAGCTGGAACTGGTATCAGTTTTCAGGCCCAGAAGCTAGGGCCTCTGAGTCGAACTGACACATAGGAGCTGGAGGAAGGGTAAAGGGGAGCAATGAATCCTGTTCTGGCCCTAGTTAGACTTCTACCAAATCTGTTGTTTTCTCAACCTCAGTTACCTTGTCTATTAAACAGGGATGGTTGTCAGTACTGAATCTTCTCCTTCCAGAAAGTGATGAGGTTCAGATGAGATCACATATATGAAAACACGGGTCATTTGAACATTTGCAGACACCTCTTCTGCACCAGGCATATGCCAAACGCTGGGGGTACAGGGCTGTATGAGCCAGTGCCCACTTGGAGGAGTTTACGGTGTGGCCAGGGAATCAAGCACATCAAAACATATTGTCAGAGTAATAGCGGAGCGAAGTGAAGGCTCAGTGAAGTGTAAAGCCGTCGGCACACCCATGAGGTTTAAGGACAGACTCCCATGCTCAAGCCCGCTGCATGGAGGCCCTTCACTTCCAGGGGCTGGGACTTCACAGTGGGTAGGGAAGTGCAGAATAAGGCTGGGCCCTTGAGGGGCCAATGCACTAAGATAAAAGGGGGGTGGGACAAGCAAACGGGGATAGGATCTACAAAGCATTACATAGAAGCTAATTTTTTAAAAAGTTTATTTATTTATTTATTTATTTGAGAGAAAGAGAGAGAGAGAAAGAGAGCCTGAGCAGGGAGGAGGAGTAAAGGGAGAGAGAGAGAGAGGCAGGCTTCCTCCTGAGCAGGGAGCCCAACACCAGCTCCATCCCAGGACCCTGGGATCACGACCTGAGCCAAAGGCAGGGGCTTAACTGACTGAGCCACCCGGGCGCCCCAAGCTAATTCTTTTGATGTTCTGATCACCTGGGCCATCGTCACGGAGGGCTGTGCCTAGAGAGGTCGCCATAGGATAGTGCTGGCAGGAATGGACCTGATGCCCCAGCTCTGCCCCATCTGCCCAGGTTATCCTTCTGCCCACCTCTGAGCTTCAGGTGCCAGGTGCCACACAGCCAGGGGGACCTGAGGCTGTCAGGGACCCCGGACATACGGGTGGCCTCAGCGAGTGAGGGAGGCACTAGTCCTGAAATATCCTGGGGGGAGCGGAAAAGCTGAGAGGACCGAGATGGCAGACCTGCACAGTCCCCAGGGGGTCAGCGAGCCGGCACCACACACACCCTGCCACACGCACCCTGGAAAAACCCTGTCAGTGGGGCTGCAAATACCCCAGGGTCTAGGCACCCCCCCCACCTCAGGCTGGCTCAGTCCTCCTCTCCAGTCCAGAGGGAGAAAAATAACAAAATGAGGAGAAAATAAGCTGTTTGGCTGTGGTGTGAGCAGGAATATCCATACAGAGCTGCCCACCACTCACCCTTACTCACTCTTTCCACACCCAGCCGGGGCGCCCAGCATGAGACAGACCACCCCCCTGCCCCCTCCCCCGTCTGGGCTAAAAGCAGACGCTGGTGAGCGAGCAGCAGGTTATAAATATGCCCGGGGAACTGCCGCCAACTCGCTCCCTTGTCATTCCCCGGGAGGGGATAGGGTGGGGTGGCTCCTAGGGAGGGGCCAGGGCTGCCCTGCTCCTGGGGCCCAGGAGGAAGTGGGGCTTCCAAGAGGCTACTGCACTTTTTTTTTTTTTTTTTTTTTTGCCCTTTTCAAAGGGAAGGAACCACCACCACTTCGTTTCTCCTGGACATTGGCTCATCTGCCCAGAGGTGGGGTTCCATCCTTTCCCGGCCGGCCTCGGCTGGGACCTCAGAAGGAGAGGGCCCAACGCCACCCTGGCTCACAGCGCAGCTCAGCACCACTTCTCTTTCTCACACTCACTTAGTCTCAGCAAAGCCATTCAACAGGCATTTGCTGGGGGCCTGCTGAGCCCCAGGCCGTGTGCCTAAGCACACCTGCACACACAAGTGTCCGCACGCATACGTGTGTGCACACACGGCGGCCCCGACTCCCTCCCATGGGTATGGACTTCGGGGCTTGAACCTGGCAGGCTCACCAGGAAGGGGAAAGCTCCAGGCTCCTGGTTCTGCCTCAGGGCGGGTTGGCGGAGGTGGGGGATGTTGAGAACCAGGGCCCTCAAACATTCCTGCTCCCACTAGTGCCCCGGTAAATGACGGTCCTTTTTCTCCTCCCTGCCCAGCCATCTCCCAATGCGGGCACCATGCCAGGAAGAAAGAGCCACTCTGTGGGATCCTGGGGGCACCTGCCCAGGCTGCCAGAGCCTCCCGCTTCCCAGCCACTTGCCAAGTAGGTGCCAAGCTGGGCAAAAAGGGGCAGTGCCACCCTGGGAAGCTTCCAGCTCTCCTCCCCCAAGGCTGACCCCCTCCCCTCTCCCTCCTCCCTATTAATCCTCGGAAGTGAAGGGGCCGTCCCTGGCGGCCCCTCGGCCCTATTGTGGCCCCTCGCCCTCCTCGGCTGGCGTCTAATTAACTCCTCCTGCCCCCGGTTTTGTGTGCCCCCCTTACCCCACCTTGTCGGCCCCGCCCCTCCGCTCGGCCTGCTCCCCCCCATGGACATTCCAGCCCGGCCGGGCTGGTGTGCCAGGGCAACCAGGGCCGGACCGAGGCCTAATCCTCCCGCCGCCTGGCCGGCCTGGGGGAGCCCCACTCACCTCCCCGCTCTCTGGGGGCTGCCCGGCTCGGCTGCGGCGGAGACACACAATCAGGACAAAGGCGCAGCCCCCAGGGGGCTAACTCAGCCTTCACGCCCAGGTTGTGCGGCATTTGGGGAGTTTAATGAATTGTCCATCACGCCTTTCAGGGCCCGCCCGTCAGCCTGGATTAATCTTCGGAGCCCTGGTGGGGTAGGAGACACTAAGCCTGTATTTATTACTCTCCCATTGTCACTAATTGAGGTAATTATCTGTGACTCTGGCCTGGCCAACAATGCCGCATTCACTCCCGGGACCTCGATGGGCCTGGCTCCCACTCTCAGCACCAACCCTCCCTCCTCTCTTCTCCCAAACCCGCCAAGGGCTGAGTTGGGCCCTAGAGCATGTTGGGAAAGTGGACAATGTCCCACAATGCTTCACCTCCCAACCAGTGTCTCCCACAGCCACCACTATGGAATTGGAGCTAGGGAGAAGCCTGGTCACCCCAAAGTAGATGAGAAAAGGAAGGCAGTCTGTCTGGAGACAGGTTTGGCTGGCAGAGCCCCCAGGCCATACAGGGGCATGTTTCTGAGATTTTGGTTTTCTGGACTCTCCAACTCCTCATCTCTGGGCTGGTGACACTAGGGTCTCATAGGGCCTTTCTGTGGATCCACCTTCACGTTCCTGTAGCCTCCAGAGTTGTAGAATATTGGGAGGCCCTAATCCGTACCAGGCATATTCTCAGGAGGTCCCTAGCCTCCAGAGCTGGTGCCATGGCTGTGGGTATGATGGAAGAGGTTGGGAGAGAGACTAGGAAAGGGCTGGTCAGGGAGCTTGAATAAGGCAAGAGGAGTCATCCCAGGAAGGAACATCTAAGGAATATCTATGGGGCCATGCAGCAACCTTAGGGAGAAACGTAGATTTGGAGGGGGTGGGCAGTGCCAAAGTGTAGATTTCACATGGAGATGGCTTCCCAGGTCAAGGGGATTGGCCTTGGGAACAGGTATGTGTGTGTGTGTGCATCTGTGTGTGTATGTGTGTGTAAAAGAGAGAGAAAGCTAGCAAAAGAAGATTTGGTTTTTGATTAGGACTTTAACTGAGCTCTTTGAGGACAGGGACTATGTCTTGGTCACTGTTGTTTTTCCAAGAGCCTAACACTGTACCTGACACATAGTAGGTACTGTCCGGCGAATGGATGGATAGATGAGGCCAGTCCTTACATTGGAGTTGGGGGGCTCTTGGCTCTTCTTTTCCATAGCTGCACTTAGCCTTTTTATTCTGTCTCAGCACTTGCTGGAAGGAAGTGTCTAGACCATCCGGGGACAGTTCTTGGATGGGCACTCCTCCAACTGCAAACATTTTAAGGACCTTGGCAGAATGAGGAGCTACTGTTGGAACAGCGCCACCTTGTGGTGCCTCTTGGAAGAGCTCCTGGAGAGACTGGCAAAGAAAGCAGGGTTCTTCCCTATGCTGGGGGGTGGGAACACCAGGCTGCAGCCCCCTCTTCTCCTGTATATCTGAGGCTGAGTTGCTGTGCCAGTGTTCCTGTTACACAGTTTTACCACTTGTTCCTACCTTCTGCTAGCATTTGCTGAGAGCCTGCTCCAGGCCGAGCTTGTAGGGGATACAGAGCTAAACCAAAGGCACTACCCTTGAGTAGCTCATGGTCCAGCAGGGGATTCCACAGCCTAACAAGACCAACAAAGGTCATAATCAGGCAGTAGAGAAAACAATGATATAGGTGTTGAGGAGGCAACGGGGACATTAGGAGCTCAAAAACTTTCTGCCCCTCCCCTCTTCCTCAATTCCTTTCACTAAAGCTCAAACTTTTATCCTTGCTTTTCAGAGACGCTTCATGATTTGGCTCACACACATCATTCCAGGATCCCGCACCTCTGCATTTCCCAGGGTCTCTGTTCCCTGTGAAGGCTTTGTGCTTTCCCACCTCTCTACCTTTGCCCATACCCTGGAATGCGCCTCTTCCCCATCTCCCCCTACTGAAACCCGTCTGGAATGTCCCTCCCTCCATTAAGCTCTTCTAATTTCCCTTGGCAAAGTGGCCTTGCCTCCTGAAGCAGCTTCTTGTCAGGGCTTTGGTTAACAGCCCATACTGGCTGTCCCGTGGAAGGTTATCTGCATAAGTTACTTATCCTCTTACTAGGCTTCTACCTTCCTGAGGACATGGGCTCCGTGTTTTGTTCATCTTGGCATTCCTTGTGGCACTGAGCTAGGCACATCATATGTCATCATTAAGAGAAGAAAGAGATGGATGGATGGATGGTTGGATGGATGGATGAATAAGTGGATGAACAAATGGATGGATGGATGGATGGATGACAGAGGGGTTGGTAGATGGATGGATAAAGGGATGGGATATATAGATGGGTGGATGCATGCATGGATGAACAAAAGGATGGAGGCATGAATGGATGGATGGACGGGTGGATGAAGCAATTCTTCTTTAAAAGGACTCATCAAAAGCTATGTAGTGTCAGGGGCTTCAAGGGAGGAAGCCCACTCCATGCCAAGCAAGGCATGCAGGCAAGGGGACAATATCCAGACTGAGCCTTCCTTCACGACGAATGCACCCTCAGTGACTCATCTCCTACTCCCCAGAAGTAACTCACAGTTGGGGAACTGCTCCTTCTTACATGCTTGCCTAGATCCTCAGGAATGCCTTCATTAACATATATTATGTTGTACAGCCTGCACTGTAATGATTTTGTGGGTTTCCTCTCCCATATCCCTTCCCCTGTCTCACACACACCCTGGATTGGAAGCTCCCTGAAAATAGGAGCCCTGTCTGAGTCTCTTGTGTGTCCCTGGGGCCTGGCATACAAGTTTAATGAAGGAGTGACCGGATGAGTAACTGAGGGAATGCTCACCCTTCTCTACAGACACACTTTGCCCCCTCCCTGCGTATTCATGTCTAGCCATCTCTCCTGGTTCTCTCCTCCTCACACCCCATATACACACTCCTCACCCCGAATCCCCTGAAGTCCCAGAATTATGGCCTGGTTCTCTGTTGGCCATTTGTGGCTGATCTAGGGAAGTCCCAGGGCTCTCATGAGAGTCCAAAAGGAGAGGGGGCCCTTAGGCCCTCTGAAGCCATATTAACCTGGCCCCATTTGGGGGCAGGGTCCATTTGGGACAGAGAAGGGTTTCACTGGGAAGAACCTGGCTGTTGGGAGGGTAGCGGCCTGTGCTAACCTGAGAGATGCTGCCCCATCCTGACCACGCCCTACTGCGTCTGGTCTCCCTACACCTGACCTGGGAGGCTGTCCCTGGGTTGGGGGTGGTTGTGGCCTCCGTCTTGAGGCTGGCCGGCTGGCAGACACAGCCAGATTTAGAAGTCATTTTCACAGCAGGGAGCCTCCAGCCTCCCACCCACAGTGCCATGCAGGACCAGTCTGAGATATGGCTCACCAAGGGCTCGCCCCCAGACCTGCAGTCAGCCCTCCCCTCTCTCTGTCCCTTTCTCCCCAGATCTTTAGCAGCCAGTGCTGCCTCCACCCTTAGGCAAAGATGAAGGAAGTCCTGGAGAAGCAGGGTGTGTTGCCTGGCACCCTAACTGCCCAAATCCTCCCTGTACACCCTCCACCCATTCAAGGGACTGTGTCTCCACCCCAGGGCTCCCTTCTCCTCTTGACCTGGCCTCAGCTGCCTGTTGTTCTTCTTCCCCAATCTCTACTTCTTTCCTCCGCCTCCTGTTTTCATGCTCCCAATACTAATGAAATAGCTCTAGAGAGAAATAATAATCAGAGCTTAACGCTTGTATGTCCCTTATTATGTACCAGACATTGTTCTAAGTGCTTTTCATATTGAATCATTTAATCCTCCCAACAAGCCTATGAAAAAAGCACTGTTCATAACCCCATCTTATAACTAAGGACACTAAGACACAGAGAGATTGAGTAATTTGCCCAAGGTCACACAGCTAGTGTGAGGTAGAGGCAAGATCTAAACCCACGCTGTCAGGCCCCAGAGTCCATGCTCTAAACACAATGCTACCCTATTTTTCCGGTAATGATAGCAGTGTGGGTGAACTCTTAGAAACTCAGCTCCTGCGTGTTCCACTTCACAGAGTCTTTAGCTGTATGGTGGGGTCTCCCTCCACAGGGCCGGCCCCTCCACTACCCATATAGCTCCCCTCTTCTCCCAACCTGAGAGCCTGGAGCCCCTGGGCTATAGCAAAATCCAGGCAGTTGCTCTCACCACTGCTCTGGCCTTCCTCTGTCTTCCTCCTGTCCTCAAGTCTGTTCTCTTCTCAAGCCCAGAGGTCCAAGGCACACACTCCCGAGGGGGCCAGGCTCGCCCCAGCCTGTCCTCAGTTTTCACTCCTGAGAATGTACCCTCAACTCCAGTCTAACCAGACCTTTTGGTAATTTCCAACACATACTCGGCTTCCCTCAATCCATACGACTATTTTTGCTCTTTCCTCTACTTGGAGCTCCTTTACCCAAATTCTATCTCAGATGCCACCTCCTTCAGGGAGCCTTTCCTGATCTCACAAAATCCATACAATCTCCCTGTTTGACTCCTTATAATACCACTCACTGCTTACTACTATCATTATTGGTGCGTGTTCGTCTTCACCCCATTGCAGGCAGGCCTTATGTCTTTCCTGGAGCCCAGCTCAGGGCCTGCTTCCTCTCAGGTGCTCAGTAAATGCTCAGTAGTTAGAATCAGCAGTAGTTAGACTTGCAGGTGGAAGGTAGGCAGACCTCAGGAAACTTTGATCTCTGCCTAAGGTGAACCTCACTTCCTTTACTTCCTCCAGCAAGAGCTAACTTGAAACCTGACATTGTGGGTCCCAGGCAGGTTCTGGGTTGGACTCTCCAGTGTAATTTTGATCAATGCTCTCCCCTCAGGTTCAGAAGCCCAAAGAGACACACCCCCCCACACACACACTGAACCAAGGTCAGCCTGCCCCAGTGCAAGGTCCAGCCCATCGACCTCCCAAACTGTCCTGCTCTCTCCTACCCGTCCTGACTTGTCTGATCTCTCCAGATGAGGGTAGGGAGTGACATCAAGATAACTGAAGACCAAAATCATAAGTGGCTTGAGAACGGGGCTGGGGCTCTGAATGCTGAGCGGGAGTTGGAGTGACTCGGTAGGGATGGGGGCAGAGGCAGGCCGCCCAGGACTTTGGGCCGCCCAGGACTTTGCGACTGAGTCTGGGCGAAGCCCCCGCGCCCGCCCGTGTCGGCGGCTAAATTTACCCAGGCTGACTCAGCCCTTGCCCGGAATGGGGGGTGGGGGGAGTGCGCCGGGGCAGTGGGAAGAGTCAGCGGGGGTGGGGTGGGGGGCAAGGAAGGAAGAGTCCGACTGGGGGTGACAGGGGTGAGCCGGGAGTTTCCATCAAAGAAAGGAGTCCCCCCAGCCCCCCCACCGAGCGGGAAGAAACAGTGGAGCCCTGGGGGGAGGGACACGGGAGGGACTGGGCCGGTGAAAGGAAAAAGATGCCAAGATTGGACAAAGGGAAGCTTAGATTTATTGAGCGCCTACTGTGTGCCAGGCACTGTGCAAGGCGCTTTACATACATTATCGCATAAAATCCTCACAACAACCCTGCGAGGTAGGTGTTTATAAACCCCCATTTGACAGATGAGGAAACTGAGGCTCAGGGAGGTGAAGTGATTTGGCCAGATTCACATGGCTAGTAAGTAGAGACAGAACTGTCCAAGATCAGAGAGAAAAAAGACTTCAGTGTCTGGGTCCCAAGCCGGTTGGCGTGGGTGAGTAACAAAGAGGGGCTCCGCGCGCTTCCAGAGGTCTAGAAGGCCAGAGGCCTGTCCCCGACCTCGCACGGCTGCAGGTGGCAAGACGGGGGACCCGCGCGCAGTATCTGGGTATCAACTGGTTAACTAGTTGTGCCCGGGTAGGGGGGACTCGGGAATTAGCTACCGGGGAAAATCGCGACCTGCGCGCGCCCCGTAGTGGCTACAGCGAGTATCACACCCCACGCTTACACAGGCTTTTTGGGACCAACCTCCCCCTTCCTTCCCTGGCCAAGGTTTCTGGAAGAGGCAGAGATGCAAGAAATTTTCAGGGTTCTTTCAGATGAGTGATACCACCGGGGTGGGAAATCGTGGTAACGATTCAGAACATCACTAAGGAACACTGGGGAGGAGGAGAAGGGGGGAGGCCTAAGGAGGTCCCAAGCTGATTCACTGGCTGCCTTCCCTCCCCAGCTCGGACCACCACAGGCCAGGGACAGTGACAAGGCCACCATCCTGCTCTGCCTTGAGGAGCCCTCACCCAAACCTAAGAGACTGGGATAGAAGCCTGTACCCATTTGCTCAGATCTTCTGCAAACCCTGAACAGTCTCTTGAATATTGAGAATGAGTGCAGGTGACAATGAAGCCATCTGAGGGACCCTCAGACTCTGTTCATTTATTCCCAATTCTCTTTCTTGGCCTGTGGAAGAGAGGGTGAGATAAAAGCCGCCCCCAAGGATCCAAAGCATCAGGGATGAACTTATCCCAAGGCATGTGACACCAAAGTGAGCCCTCTTCCTGTTTTGCTGGTTGTATCTGGATCCCTTCCTCTTCTGCCAAGGGCCTCTACGTCATCTGGTCACCTCAGTCAGAAGACTCTCCATCACTTTCTCCCTCCAAGCCCCAAGATCCTGCCCTAAAGTTGCCCTATGACTATAACATCCCTGCCTTCCTGCCTGATCCTGGCTAGGCCATCTGCTCTGCTCCACACCTAGTGCATCTGCCCCTGCTGAAGACCTTACCCCAGTGCCCTGAATGGAGCAGGCATTAAAGTCTACTGCTTATCCTCACCTGTCATGAGAAAAGAAAGAAAGAAAGAAGGAAAGAAAGAAAGAAGGAAAGAAAGAAAGAAGGAAAGAAAGAAGGAAAGAAAGAAACAAAGAAACAAAGAAAGAAAGAAAGAAAGAAAGAAAGAAAGAAAGAAAGAAAGAAA
>NW_027397106.1:5541873-5680374 GCF_003265705.2 Callorhinus ursinus | reverse complement strand
AGGGGGGGGGGGGGGGGAGGGAGGAAGAAAGAAAGAAAAAGAAAGAAATCACAATTGGCATATGTTCCCTTTCCTTTCATTTGGATGGCTTCTATTTCAAGTATGGGAACAACTCTGGGTAAGGGGGTACAAGGAAGTCTGTGAGGAAGAAAGAGGACCAGTGGGCCCAAGGATGGAAAAGTGGGGAACACAAATAGAAGAAAGGGCCTGTCACTGCCGCTCCCTATTTCCCTGTGGGATCCCCTTAGTGTCCCTCGTCCGGAAGAGGGCCTCCTCCGTTCGGCTGATGACATCTAGAATCTCTCGGATACTGTCGCTCAGCTCGGCTGTCTTCCCGCCTTCCCCGGGCCGGGGCGGCTCATTTCGCCAGGAGGCGCCCGAGGCTTCTGTGTCGCTTCCATCAGAAGAGCCGCTATGGACGCTGAGCTCCGCAGCTTCGTCCGAGTCCGAGTCTGGGGCGGTGTGACGGCGGATGCGGGATACGGCTTCCCGCAGGGCCCCGGCGTAGGGCCCTGGGGTCCGCGCCCAGCCCCTGGCCGCGCGCCGTGGGACCGCCGCCACTTGCTGCGAGCCCTCGGCACTGACCGTGCCTCCTGAAGCCGCTGGGCCTGAGGCTGAGCGCTCTGGGCTACCTGGCTGCGTGGGGGCGTCCTGAAGGTTTACTTCGCCAACCGGGAGCCCCAGGATGCGGGAGGCGCGCTCCTCCAAGGAGGAGTCCGCTGGCTTCCCGCCCTCAGCTTCGAACCCGCGCCCCCCAACGAACTGGTGTGAAAGGCGACTGCTCAAGAGCAGTTTTTGCCAAGGAGGGGGAAAGGCCGCGGCTCCCTCGCCCTCCTCCTTGTCGGGCTTCGGTTGATTAGGGGCATCCCCCACGACGCGCGGCACCCCATCGGGCAAAAGCTGTACATGCTGGGTTCGAGGGGTTGGAACATACTGTGACCGTATCACCACGCACGTGGCGTCAATGACAAAGACGCCTTCTCCCCGAGCACGGCCACGGGAACTGCGGGGCAGGGTGTGGGCGCGGCGGGTCCCCTTCCAACCCTCCGAGGTCTCAGGTCCGGCCCCCTCTCTATGACCTAGGGACTCTCTCCATCCCGTGCCTCCTGGAGCCCAGGGTCTGGGGAGGGTCTGGCTATGTCGGGGCGGCTGCTTTTTAAGGGAGGGAATCCAGCATTTGGGGAGCCAGCCCTGTTCCCTATTTTCTTTCCCTTCCCCGGAGCCCTTGAGATGGGGCCTGGACCTGGGAGCGGGACGCGGGGGGCTGGGAGTCGCTGTGGCCAACCCCGCAGGAGCTGTCTCCGTGCCTGGGCTCCCAGCAGCTTTGGCTCGGGGATGGCCGTCGCTTCCACTATTCAGGCCAGCAGTGGCCAGCCCCAGGCTTTTCTCCGCGGCCCCCTTGCGGGACTCCAGCCTCGGCCCGGCTGTTCCACAGCCTGGGGATCCCCCCAAGAGACCCCGCCCCTGTCGGAGACCCCAAGCCCCGAGGACGTCCCGGTAGATCCGAGGATCCAGCCTCTTCTTTGTGCACCCTCCCTCTGTCCTGGCCGGAGTCGGAGCAGAGGCTGCTGAGGCTGGCGCCTGGGAGGGCTCGCGGCCTCGCTTAGACCCCAAGGTCCTGTGGGGGCCTTCGTAAGAAGGTGGAGCCACGTAGGGTGGCGGGCGGTCCCAGCGTCGTCGCAGGGCTGTCCCGGCTGCGCCTCTCAGCAGCAGGTGAGCCTCGTAGCTGGGGGGCCCTGGCCGCCTACCTCCCCAGGGCCCCGCCCACGCCGCCCCTGGGTCGCTCTGCGGCTGCGCGGATGGACGGGGCGGTCGCCCCGCCGGCCCCAGGCGCTCGGGTCGTGAGGGAGCTGGGGGCCCTACAGGCTGGGCCACCCGAGGGGCGTTCCGAGGTTCCGGGCGGGGCCGACCGGGGGGGCTCCTTCGGGCCCCACCAGCCTTGCGCCTTTTTCGCTCGGTCTCCTTGGCCTCCCGCTCCTGCGATGCCGCTTTCCTTTTCTCTTGCTCCCGGGCTCGGGCCTCGGCCGGGGGCCCCGCCCGCCAGTTGGTCGCCTCCTGCAGCACCCTGGAGGCCCAGGGACGGCGGGGCGGCGGCTCAGGGGATCCCGGGCGCGGCCCACACCTGGGACAATGAGCAGGAACCCAGGTGAGCAGTTTGTGGGGGAAGGGAGCCGAGGTCCGGGGAGCTGGGAGCACTGGAGTCCATTTGGGGCAGCCGTGTGGAGGGGTGTGTGTGAGTGTGTGCCCGTGTGCACGTGCGTATATGTTAGGGCCGAAGTCGAAGCCGGACTCCTCACCATCTCTCCATGCACACTTTAACAGCGTCTGCCCCATCTCACCTCCTGCCCTTTCTCACACCCACTCCTGCCCCCCAAAACAATGCGGGAAGAGTCAGGCCCCCAGCCCTCGGGATGGGGTAGGGGGAGGCGTGGGGAAGAGAAAGGGGGCCAGCAGCACTGGCTGGTGCCTGCAGGGAGGTCCGGACCCCACTCCCCGCCCCACCGCTCTCTTCCCGTCACCCGTCACCGCTCCTTCACTCACGTGCGGCTCTGGGGCCCTCGGGCCCAGTGGCTGGCTTGGAAGTCCATGGGCTGTCGAGGAGGGGCGCGGCGACTATAATGACAGGAAATAGTCTTCACTTCGATCACCAGCAGCTTGGATTTCTGCACCCAGAGGCAGCTGCCAGACTCCTCATCCTGGGGCTCCCGGGGGCTGTCGGGCCCCTCGGAGAACAGCTGGCCATCCAGCATCCTGCCCCACCCCACCCCGGCCCCCCACCCTCCCACCCGCCCCGAGAGCCCCCTCCCAGCCCGAGGAGCCGGCGCCCACTGCAGAGCGACGGGCCCAGAGACTGGGGACTATATATACCCGGGCACACGTGTGTGCCTGTGTGTGTGTGTGTGTGTGTGTGTGCGCGCGCGCGCGCATGTGACACGGTGCGGCGCGGACGGCACCGCGCTGCTACCTCCCCCATGTGCACGGCCGCCCCCTGGGGCCCGGGTTTGGGCGCCCCTTCCCACTGCTCATGTCCCCCAAGCCTGATGGGACCTGCGCGAGTGGGCAGGGGACTTATTTTTGCCAAGCTGACGGTGCCCTTCCCCCACCCCCATTTCTTCAACCTTCCTGTCGTTTTAACCCTTCACTCTTCTGTTTGTCGGGGTGCCCCATCACCAGGGTTCTGCCACTGACTTCCTGCCTCGGACTTCAGGAGGTGATGGGAATGGAACTCAAGGTCTCTGCCTGCCACTCTCTGCTGGTTTCCATGGGGTTGGGGTGCAGGGGGTCTATTTTTAGCGGCAGTGGCTGTTCGGGTGCAGGGATGAGTAACCAGCTTCCATGCAGTGGAGGGAGGAGGCGGTGGCTTTCTCGCAGCTTTTATGTGACTCTGGGGGAGAGCTGCCTCCCCCAAGCTCAGAAAGGGTGACCCCCACACCTTTAGCTCCTTACCCTCTCAGTGTTGCAGCCCAGGGCTGCCGGTAGGACACAGGAGTCTGTCTTGGCTATCTGAACTGTCCCACGCTCCCATTCTAGATGTCTGTCCTTGGGCACCTATGGAGCCTTCTCCCCGCAGCAGGCTCTCTCCCCCAATCCAGAAGCCAGGATTTGGGGGTCATACTGTTCTGTGCCCACACAGCTCTGCTCAGCCTTATGGAGGACAGACTAAGGTGCTTATGCATTTGCACCCTTTCAGAACGGATGGAGGAGGAATGGTGTGCTCCCTTGGAAAACCATCCCCTACCAAATGAAATGATAAAAGTGGCCCCCATTTCCTAGCGTAGAGCTCCCCATCATCACCGCTATCACAATGCCTAGCTCACTTAGCCCCCACCTGAAGTGGTGCTCAAGATGCTCACCTTTTCCGCTCATTCTGTCCCAGGGGCAGGGGGTGTTGCTTACATCCACATGATCCCTCCCCCCAAGCCTATACCAGGTGTCCCCTGATTCACCATGGTAATGTTAGTGGCAGCACAGCCCACGCCAACCCTTCCATGCAGAGACTTAGCAACCATGCCTGGCAACCATGGCAGCAGCTCCAGTGGAGGGGAGGGGTGCAGGGAGGTGGGAGAAGAGTGTGTATGGCAATGGTTCCTAAGGAAGAAGGGATAATTTGCCTCTTTTGAGAGGAATAGGTAAGAATAGGCTATGAGGCTCTTTAATTTTGTCCCTTGTCTTTCCTTCTGCTCCATTCTCAGATTTTGAGACTGATTGGTTGGGTTTTAGGGGAGAATGGGAGAGGCAGAAGATCATGCAGCCCTTTGGGTACAGACCCTTCCTTTTAAGAGGATGGGGCCAGGAGGGTTATTGTGGGGGCAGAGACTGACTTTATGAGAACCAAAGCAACCAAACCCAGGCCCCCTGCTCCATAATATGAACCTTTAGAGAAACCCAAACAGCCCCTATTCCCACCATTTGACAGCACTCCCCTCCCCCACTTTACACACCTACCAGCTGCACTCTTGTGGCTCTTTGCTTGAAGGTGCTTCCTTCTACCCAGGGCCCCCCAGAGTCCTAGGGCTTTTTAAAGCCCTTGCCTCCTCCCTAGACAAACCCTCCGTGATGGAATGTGACATAAGAAGACATCTGTCCTTTCCACCATGCACTCACCCCCACACACATAAACATACCCTAATTTAATAACTTGGAAGTCTCCCTCCCCCAAGTCTGGGAATGTGCTGTGCGCTGTGAAGAGGTGAATGCAGAAGCAGGGGCTTTCTCCAAAGCCAGGAGGGCAGCCCTGGCAGCTGCCTTGACACTTTTCCCCATGAGCCATGAGGAAGCCTACTTTGGAGGAACCAGTATGGTATGGCAGGGTTCCTCAGAGTTCGTAGGTAGGGAGAGGTTAGGTAGGGGCTAGGAGGTACTCTGAGATTGCTTCTGGTCTTGGATAGGAAATGGTATCAAACCTGCAAGTCAGTGGTGAGATGGTACCCAAAATTTGGCTCAGGCCCAATAGTCTAGCAGTCCTTATGGTATTTGGTGCTGACTGTTTTGGCTCACATGGTTTCAGCACAGGTAGAGTCTGCTCCCCGACCCCCCAGCTCATTCTCACCTTGGAAGAATGGCAAGGCATTTTGTAGGTTCAAAGATAGTGCCAGCTCAGCAAAATTCAAACACAGAGTCCAACCTTCCCTGACTAAGAAAAGTTGATGACGGTGGCATGTCTCTCTGCCTAGACCCTCAGTCTCTCTATTCTCTGGAAACCTAACGCTGTTAGGAGATTTTCCTGGGGCCCAGCTATGATTCAGGCAGAGGAGAAAGCGAGGTAGTAAGGAGAGCTGCTGGGAATAGGGTGGGAAACAGTTATGAATGGAGAGTTGGAAAGCCAGTAAGTCTAGTGTAGTGGTAAAGAGCAGGAGCTCTGGGGCCAAACTGTTTGGGTACAAATCCTAGCTCTACATTTTACCAGCTGTGTGTCGTTGGGCTGGTTACTTAGCCTCTGCCTCAGCTTTTGTTTTTGTTTTTTTAATCTGTAAAACTGGAATCCTATCTACTGTTGTTCTGAGGCTTAAATGAATTAATAGACGTAAAGCACCGAGCATGGTGCGTGACACAGTTTTACATATATTGTGTGTATGTGCCATTATTCCTGTTGTTGTTAGTAATGAGTTGAAGAAGCCATATGAAGTAGGTTGGTTGGAGCAGTAGTATCTACCAATTACAAGAATCAAACAATCAAGCAATACCATGAAGAGGTTCCTGTCATTTTAATTAGGTTTGCTATGAAAAGCAATAACCTCAGCTAATCACTCTGCCCTCCTCCACCTAACCCCCATCTCCCTTCATATGCACTTAGCACAAGAACCCAAAGGCCCTCCTCCCCACAATCCTCCCCACTCCCATTATGGGAAGAAAAGTCACTAAATGGACTCAGCCTCCTCCGTATAGCATGAAACAGGATGAATAAAAATATCTTTAGGAAGAGTTTTGTTGTGCTATTATCTTAGGGTGGAGTCGGGCAGAGAGAGAGGCAAAGGCTGGGTGAGGTCTGGGGATCTCTCAGAGATCAGAATTGGCCTGAGGGGCACACAGCCCATCATTCACCCAGAAAGGGGGCTACATCTAAGAGGGCTGGGGCTAAGATGGGCTAGGCTGTATGCATGAGGATAAGGACAGCTAAAAATCCATTCTTCCTCCCCCCGCACCCGCCCTGGCTCCTGAGCAGGGAACAGAGTCACAATTCTCTCAAGGTTTCACCTGTGGTTCCTAGAACTTTGGGCAGGCAGTGAGTGGGGTATATCCCCTGGTGCTGCCTGACCCCTTCCCCAGCTCAGGGCTTCTCTCCTCCTGTGAGCACCAGGGCCTGCAGGATGTCAGACAGTGATACAATCCCCTTGACCACGTCATTCTCATCCACCACGACAAGTCGGTGAACCTGCACAGAGCAACAAGGGAGAAAAGGGATGTTTAGTGATGGCCTCAGTTAGGATGAGCCCTTCAACCCCTACCCACCTTGCCAAACCCCACACTCAAAGCTGCTCCCCTCAGCTCCTTCTGAGTCACTGGCCTCCCTACCTCTGCTTCCACCAGCCTGTTGATGATGGTCTCCAGAGTCTCGTGCAGGTAGCACTTGAGGACACCCTCAAAGTAATGGGATCGATGTTGCAGGGCTTTGGTCACAGACACGTCTAGGTTGTTGTAGGTCTTTTCTGCTGCCAGATTCTGGGGAGAGAGAGGAAGGTGCTTGCAGGGAAGCAAGGAAGCCAGCCCCCAAACCCTAAGTCCACCCAACCGCACAAGGGGGATTCAGGGCAGTTGTTAGCCATGCCCACAAGCCACACCCAACTCATTCCTTTTCAAATTGGATTTGAAAGCTTAGAAGCTTCTAAAACCCTTAGGTCCCAGAAGAGACTCTCTTCTTCTCCCTCTCCATATTCAACACCCCGCTCCTTTCCCTACCTCCCAGCCCCTCCGCAATCACTCACGATAACATCAAACTTGGAGTAGATGTCCACCACACGCCCTAGGGGGACAGAGGCAGATCAGCAAGGAGGATCTGGCATCCAAGCATCCAAGGCCCCCCCTGCCTATAGCATCACCCTCCAGGCTGACCTGAGGAACAGCAGATTTTCCCAGAACCACCCTGGCTTCCCTGGAGCCTCCCCTCTTGTTCTGCGCACTCTCTCACCTTTTTCATCTACTACTGGCAGTGCTGAGACTCGGTGTTGAACAAAGATGCCCAGAGCCACATAGACAGGGGTGGTGGTGCGGACCATAGCAATGTTAGCATAGGTGCCAATCTGTAGCTCTTCCAGAGACTTAGACATGAACTCTGGCTTGGGGAACTCAGTGATCTGAGGAGAGAACCATCAGCTTCATCTTCAAGAACCCCCACACCAGCCTTGGATAACCCTCCAACCCAGTATATAAGAAGTAAAAACCAGGGGCACCCAGTGGCTCAGTCAGTTAAGTGTCTGACTCTTGATTTCAGCTCAGGTCCATGGTCTCAGGGCCATGAGATCAAGCCCCATGTCAGGCTCCGTGCTGGCTGTAGAGCCTGCTTAAGATTCTCTTTCTCCCTCTTCATCCGTCCCTACACCCCCCCTGCTGTCTCTCTTAAAAAAAAAAAAAAAAAAGTAAAAACCAGGCTGAGGACACTTACAAACAATTTGAGGAACTTGAGGATGCGCTTGTGGGTGAGGATGTACAAAGTGTTGCCTGATTCCGGGTCAATAACTGGCAGTCTGTGGATCTTGTTTCGAATTAATGAAGAGACAGCATCGAACAAGCTGTGGGAAGGTGGGGGATAATGATGTCCCACAGTGCTGAGCTTGAGATGAATAAATAGCTTCTAAGACTGTGTTTATAAACAGGGAAAACTAATGATTGGGAGAGGGGAGCAGTGTTCAAACCAGACCTATAGAGTGTGTGAATGTGTGTGTGTGTGTGTGTGTGTGTGTGTGTGTGTGTGTGTGTGTTTGCAGAAGAGTATTGTTTTTCTTCTGCCCCTGGATCTTTGGGTACCTAGGGCTTTAGTTACCCTGGTGGCAAGGCTCTTCCCCTTCTGGACAAATGGGTAGCTGGAACGCACCTGGCATTAGGAGAGATGCAGACGAGTGGTTTGAAGGAATCCTGTAGGTACACCTCTGAAGGGAAAAGGGAGGTTCACAAAATACCAGTATGGAAAACCATTTCCCAGGAAACTCTCCATCCCTTTTTCCTTTTACAACCCCCAGTTCTCTACATACCTCTCCAAGTTTCTATCTTGTGTTCTTCCAGCTCATAGATCTGTACCTGGAAAGAGAAGCACAGGACTTGAGACTTGATCTCTCTGCTTCATTAACCCCTCGTAGTTTGCTTGGAAGAAAGGAACTAGGAATGAGGGACTTGGGTCATTGGGCTTTGGCGTCTTACCAAGGCTGATTTATAGTAGCGATGCAGGATATTGATGAAATCGGTGATGGTCAGCATGCCTAGAAGCCAAGACAAGATCCCTCAGCACTGCCCAAAGTTTCTCTCCCTGCCCAGCACAAGATGCCAATAATATTGTGTACCAGAAACTTTTGCCTACCTACAAAACTTTGCTTCTTACTATCCCACAAAGGGGCAGCTCGTACACCATTAGTCACCAAAGCAAAGAAAGCTTTCTTCACCTGTAGCCAAAAGAGAACTCATCACAAAGGAAAATTCACAGGGTGCAAGACTTTAAAAGAACAGGGGTTGGGTATGTTAGGGAAAACATGAGACTAAACCCATATAAGGACAAGGATATTACCCTTGGGATAAGATAGGATGAAGAGTTTTTGAACCAGAGGCTCCTAGGAAGGGGGATGGGAGAAGAGGATTTCACCCACCTGCAGGGAAGTATCAAATACAACCAATTTGGAGCTTGTGGGAATCAGGTCATAGCAGCGATGAGACTTCATGAAGGAAGTATACACACTATTGTTGGATTCTGGGGTCTCTGCATAGGGTGGGATAGTTAGAAGCTTCCTTCCATGCAACGACTCACAATCAAAAGAGGCAGAAATTAAAAGTGTAGTTCCAATATTTAGAGCCTGCTTTTTTACAAGGCCCCTTTTCTATCTGTTTTGTTCCTATTGTTCCCAGAAAAACTAGATAAACCCCTTAGAAACTATTTCATACAACCCCCATCTCCAGGTAGGACTCTACTGGCTCCTCAGGCAAAAGATGGCTACTGAAACAGAAAATCTATTAATATCTTTCATTAACCTCTTCTAGTCTCAAAGTTTTTTCTCATCTTTAACTTAAATTTCCCCTTTCATATATTTAAGCACATTTTCACTTGTTCTCTTTTCTCAAAGACGTAATTAGGCTTCTTAAAATTCAAGTAAGCTTCTTAAAATTCTTCTAAGATCTGCAGATGAGAAAGTCATGGTCCAAGTTGGGCCATTTCAGATCAAGACTCAGTTGGAGCCCAGTGCTTAATGAACCTGGCCCCAAACGTCCTGAGAGTCCATCCTGGGATGACCCCGTGAATCAGACATCACCCCACCTACTCTAGACAAATGGGAGATCCTGGCTGTGTTTACCTATCCATTCCTCTGACTTCAATTGCTTCCTCTAAACTGGAGAAGCAACCCAGAAAATAATCACCTGGATGTGCTATGTACTACGCTATGTGTACTTTAAAAATATCACATCATTTAATCCTTACAACAAATCTGTAAAGCAAATACTGTCCTCATTTTTCAGATGAGAAAAACAGGTGGGAAGCAGATAAATAAACTGCTCAAGGTCACACCATTAGTAAGTGGCAAGAAAGACTTAAACACAGACCTGGGTCCAAAGTTCATGATCTTAAAATCCTATGCCAGTTGTTTTTAGTGTTTAATTTCTTACCCGTTATAAAGGTACACTGTTTAAGAAGCCGAACAGTTCAAGAGATTTTGTTAAGAAAAACTGCTGTCCCTGGCACCTACTGCCCTGTCCTACCCCTCCTCAGAGATGAGACCTCTTTTAGCTGATTACTTTGGCACTTATTACTAGGGCTGTAAATAACAACCTTATATTGCTGGCTTTATTTTTCCATTTGGGGGCATTATCTATGATCATCCAAGGAATATGAGAATTTTTAGTTCTCCCTCCTACCAGGACCCCAACACAAACATGCACTTCCCATCTCCCCATTCTTCCAGAAGTTAACCTATAATGTTGGTTACATTAGTATTTAAATAATTTTGACTGAATATTCCTTCTTCGGAGCTAAGCCCAGTGGTAAACTCCTGACTTCTTTTTTTCTTTCTTTCACAACTTTGTTTTCCCTGGAGTTAGTAACTGTCTTGTCTTTTTGTTTTTTATAACTAATTCAAGTATTCATAACTAATTCAACCCCAAACTCTACCAGTTGTTTAGATCTCCTTTCAAGAAATTCAGAAGCACTAGACAGTCTATCAATGTAAACCACCCAAAGAAGTCTCTCAGGAGTCTTCTGACCTGCTCAAATCCGTGCTGGTTTGCTGGTGTGCACAGCTGTCCTCCGGAGATCTTCCTTCATCACCATCCAGGGGCCCCCTTTCATGTCTCTCCTGTATTGGCACTTCTGTGTCCTGTACTCTATGTTTTCATCTTTTTTTTTTCTTCCTTGTTTTGGTGGTATACATCTTCCTGTAGCTTCCTGAGTAAGGGTGCATGGGAGGTAAATTTTTTGAGACCTTGCAGCCTGCAGGATATCTTTATTTTACCCTCATCTTTGATGTATAATTAGGCTGGATATAGAATTCTAGGTTTGGATTTATTTTCCTGAAGAATGTTGAAGGCACTGCCCCACTGCCTTCTAGTTTCTGGTGTGTTGAGAGTCCAAGGCAATTCTGATTCCTTTTATGTAACTTGTTTTTGTTTGTTTGTTTGTCTTCTTCTCTGGAAACTCAGGATCTTCTCTTTGTTTCCAGTGTTTTGAAATCTCATGATGATTGTGCTTTGGGTGGGTCAGTTTCATCCACTGTGCTGAATACTCAGTGAGTCTTTTCAATATGAAAACTAATGTCCTTCAGTTCCAGGAAATGTTCTTGAATTATTTCCTTGACTATTTCCTTCCCTCTGTGTTGTCCTTTTTCTCTTTCTGTAATTCCTATTATTTAGATATCAGACTTCCTAGACTGACCCTTTAAGGTTGTTCTTGTTTTATTTGGTGAGTTGTTTTTGTTGTTACTGTTGTTAAATAAAATATCTTATCTCTCCTAGTTTACGCTTCTTTTTCTTTTTTTCACTTCTTTGATTTTGGGGGCTTTTAAAAAAAGATTTTATTTTTTAGTAATCTCTACCCAACATGGGGCTTGAAATCACAGCCCCTAAGATCAAGAGCCACACACTCCACCAACTGAGTCAATCAGGCACCCCACTTTTTTTTTGAGGGGGCAGGAGGGGCATAGGGAGAGGGAGAGGGAGAGAGAGAATCTTAAGCAGGCTCCACGCCCAGCACAGAGCCCAATGTGGGGCTCGATCTCACAACCCTGAGATCATGACCTGAGCTGAAATCAAGAGTCAGAGCTTAACCAATTGAGCCATTCAGGCACCACACTTCTTTGATTTTTAATTCTACTTTTTTGGAGTCTTCCCCAACTTAATTTTCCAAACCTCCTACTTAGTTTAAAATTTTTGCTATTAGGGCGCCTGGGTGGCTCAGTTGGTTAAGCGACTGCTCCGGCTCAGGTCATGATCCCAGAGTCGTGGGATCGAGCCCCGCATCGGGCTCCCTGCTCAGCGGGAAGCCTGCTTCTCCCTCTCCCACTCCCCCTGCTTGTGTTCCCTCTCTCACTGTCTCTGTCAATTAAATAAATAAAATCTTTAAAAAAAAGTTTGTTTTGCTATTATATTTTTAATGTCCAAGAGCTCCTCTTTCTTTTCTGAAAATTCCTTTTTAAAAAAACATGACATTCTCTATTTGTTGCATGGTGGAAATAGGTTCTTTATCTGAGTTATATTAATGTTAATTTTTAAAAGTTTTCTTCTCTATGCATTGACTTCTTCTTTCCGTTGCTTCTTTCCCCTGCTTGTTTCTTCGGGTGGGGGGAGCAGTTTGTATCACTTTTCTTTTTATTTTAGAGGCTTTCTTTTTTTTTTAAACATTTTTAAAAAAATTTTTTTAAGATTTTATTTATTCATTCGAGACACAGAGATACAGAGAGAGAGAGCATGAGCAGGGGGAGAGGCAGAGGGAGAAGCAGGCTCCCCGCTGAGCCAGAAGCCAGATGCGGGGCTCAATCCCGGGACCCTGGGATCATGACCCAAGCCGAAGGCAGATGCTTAACCATCTGAGCTACCTAGGCGCCCCTATTTTAGACGCTTTCTTTAGATGTCTGGTTATCCTTGGTTTAAACGAGCATTCAAACCATATTCTAAGAGTGCAGTCTTTTTTTTTTTTTAAGGTTTTATTTATTTATTTGAGAGACAGAGCACAAGAGAAAGCAGAGAGCACAAGCAGGGAGGGGGAGAGGAGAGGGTCAGAGGGAGAGGGAGAAGCAGGCTTCCTGCTGAGCAGGGAGTCCAATGGCTGGATCCCAGGACCCTGAGATCATGACCTGAGCTGGAGGCAGATGCTTAACCGACTGAGCCACCCAGGTGCCCCAGAGTGCAGTCTTTAAAGCTGATTGGCAGCTCAAGTGTACAGGTTAAGTCTTGTTGACTGTGAGCCGTTTAGATGGGGAGCATTCAATACTTGTATTTTTAGGGCTTTCCCTTCAAGGGGATTCTGGAGAAGATTATTTATTCAATCTTGTGCTTGGAGGGTGAAGTCTTTTCTGTAAGCATTCTGGAAATTAGATTAGGGAAAGGACTGGGATCTTGGCATCCAGTGCAGTTCGCTTTATGCTCCCGTGTTTAGTATAGTACTTCAGCCCTCAACTGGGCCTGAACCCCTCTCCAGACCTCCAGTCTTTGCCAGAGTTGGGAGGAGGAGTTTCCTAGCTGCACTCAGTGGAGCAGGGAGTCTCTGAATCTAACTGCTTCTTAGATCTCCAATGCTTCTCTTGGCTTTCCCTGCTGCTAGTCTGTAATTCAGTTTTCTCAGGTCTGCTAAATGATTTACCACTCTTGCAACTGTTTTCCAGCTTCCAATTACTATTGTCTCCTCTCTTATTCTCCCTATTCTGGTGGGTTTGTACCTTTTGAAAAAAAATCTTTTATGGTGGCTTTAGGAGGTTTTTGTGAAAGAACAAAAGTAGATGCATGTACTCCATCCACCATCTTTAACTGAAGCCCACTACTGTTTTTCAAAGGAAACCTCCTGTGGCCCCATGCTGCTGGCCTCTGTGGGACTCCAGTGTCCCAAGTGTCCCCCACCTGGGAACTCCCCTGCCTTGCCCGAGGTGGCTGGGCTAAGGAGTTCCCAAGAACATGCCTTTTGATGTTAGTTTAAGACATGTTCCACTGATAGTTAAATACCATCATTTTAGGCCACAGATTTATAAACATATTTGATTTGGCTTTCTCGGTATTTTAAAAATAATTTAAATCAGTTCCCCAATTGTAAAAATGTGGAGATTAACATAAAAACCCAAATTCTCAATTTTTTTCAAAATCAGATCTGACCACACTAGGCTTGAATTTCTGAACAGTGACAATTGACAAGACCTGGATAGTTGCTGCCTCCTTTTAGATATGATGAGATCTATATAGGCTGTCATAGTCATCTGCAGCCTACAGCACTGCTTGGTTCACAATTTGAGTTTTTGACCCTTGCCTTGGTGCTACTGCAAATGTACTAATATAAAATAGGCACTGATATCATGTGGTAGTACTCAATTATGAAGATATCACCCAGATAATTCAAATATGACTACATTAACTTTTTAGGATACCAACAAAATGAAAACAGAACATTTAAAAATTCTTGTGGAGAACTCACAGACCCTTAATAATACGTCCTAAGATCTCAGCCCATATTTCAATTCTCTAAGAAAGCATGTACTCCTAATGCCATAAACATGTCCTGGGAAGACCTAGGAGTGTTCTTGGATAAAATTCTTTAGGGGAGGTGCCTGTAAGTTCTGCTTCTTTCTAGATAGTCTAGGGTTGGACCATTCCATTCTAACCAGTTATTTGGGCAGGTGCTAGAATGCCTTCTCCTCTGCCCTGGATTTTAGGGTTTAGTGCCTCTATTTCTGGACTAGTTTTAAGGGCTTTCAAGGCCTTTCTATAATTTCTTGTGTACACTCAGTGGCTTTAGGGAGCTCACTGGATGATAAAATCCTAGTGGCATTGTTTCTGGGCTAATCAGAAAATAACAGGCACCACTGATACATGGTTAGCCAGCCCAGAGTTGCCTATGGAAGTTTTCCCTCAAAAATTTCAGTGGTTTGATAACTGAAAATATTAGTCATTCCCACCCTGCCCAAGATTTATTCCTGGGTGATCCTGCCAAATTACTAATCCTGATTTGTTATGGTTTGGCACATTATCTGGCCCAGTTTTGATTTTTCCCAGGGGGCATCCTGAGAGAGATTCAAAAGCACCGCTGAGGACAAGTTAGGATTGGGCTATTGCTTTTGTAGCGGTTTCCTTTCTTCAGTAGACTTACCTTGAGGATGCTCATTTTCCAGAGCTGGGGAGCTATCTGAAGAAGTGACCTGGAGAGAAAAGAGGAACAAAGATTCAGACTATCCTAGGCTCCATCCATTCTGGCCAAGCATGATGAGAAAGGCTGGTGAACTAATGATGTCATTTAAAGCACCATAAGGCCCTCTTAAAATATTATCTCATTTAATCATAACAACCCTGAGGTAAATACTATTATTAGCCTCATTTTCACAGATTAGAAAACTGAGGCTCAGGAAATATTAAACAGCCTGCCCAAGGTCACATGGCTGAGGTAGAACAGGAGCTTGAACACATATCTGTATGGTTCCAAAGCCTATGCCCTTATATACCACAATGCCTAATGAAACATTAGACTTAAAAGCTGAGACTAGAAAATCTAAGAATCCACAAGGTTCTCACAGATCTACTTTATAAAAACAAGGAAGCCAGAGAGACAGTACTGCTTCCCCCCAAATACTAAGCCTAGCTGTAGACACCAGAATCATAGACATGCCCCTTTACCATTAAGAGAGGACCACATCAGGGGTGCCTGGTGGCTCAGTGGGTTAACCATCCAACTCTTGATTTCAGCTCAGGTCATAATCTCAGGGTCGTGAAATCAAGCCCCACATCGGGCTCTATGCTGGGCATAGAACCTGCTTAAGATTCTCTCTCTCTCTCACCCCTCACCCTTCCTGCGCGGGTGCTAAAAAAAAAGAGAGAGAGAGAGAGAGAGAGACAGGACCACATCTAGGGAGGATCCCGGCAGCTGACTGTCACAGAGAGCTAAAGCTTGAATGACTGAGGGGTGGATGAGGACAAGTGTTTTGAAACTGGGGACCTGACTCCTCTTAGCACCTTGTGAGTCAAAGGCTCCTACAGCCTAGAGGATGCTGGTTTTCCAAGCTTCTTTGACCATGACAGTCTGACATTAGAGTGCTTTGAATATAGAGAAACCTTCAGAACCATCTCTGGGCTCCCTCAAGTGGGAACATTTGGAAATTTCCTTGTTATCTAGGAACCCAGGAGGGGTCATGCTAATTTTAATCCACTGGAATCAACAGATTTGGCTCCATTTATTCTGGGTAACATACCAAAACTAACTTAAAGGCATACTTCACCTACATAGCTACTGTAGTAACACGAAATTAAAGGCCTTGGCTTGAACCTGGAAGGTTGGTGGTAAACAGGGTCAAGTTGGCAGGACAGCTCTAAATTTCCCTCCCCTAATGGCCCAGGGTGGGGGCAGGAGGGAAGGGGAATAATCACCCTCTCTTCTCTCTGGGCTGCATTAGACTATCAGCTTGGCCTGGCATTTTGGCAAGGCTATCGGAACAACAGCCTCATCACTTATAAGTGGGAGAGAGGGCTGTTCAGTGGTAAAGATACACACATGATAACATAGTCTCACAAAGATCTATACAAAGACACAGAAACGGCTACTTGTGTAGCTGTTTATTATACCCATCACATAATACTTACATCCTGCACTGTGCTACAGTTTTTTAGTTTATTATCCATCCAAACAGGTTTTAAATTCCTGGAAGCCTAGAACTATTTTATATTTCTTTGTATCTAGCATGGGGTTCTACACATAAATCTCAATTGTTTTGTTTTTTAACTCTCAATTGATAATGACAGTGATGCACACTCCCGTGAACAGAGAGACCTAAGATTAAGTTACAGGGAGAAAGTGATGTACAGGTAGAGATACAGAAACCTACACAACAGAATCAGGCATTACTGAATATGACTTTACCTCTCTGCCTGTTTCTCCACACAGGAGGATAATTCTGTCCACTTCTCTCTGCTTTTAATAACATAGGAAACCTGAGAAAGTACCACTGTAATACATGAGTACAAAGTATTATTATAGAGACACAGGCTAGATCTGACACATGGACTCACAGTTTCTTCTGACTCCTGATCCACATTTTTCTCAAAGATTTATTTATTTATTTTAGAGAGAGAACACGCACACGCTGGGGGGAGGGGCAGAGGGAGAGGGAGAGGGAGAGAAAAATTCAAGCAGACTTGGCACTGAGTGCAGAGCCTGACATGGGGCTTGATCTTACGACCCTGAGATCATGATCTGAGTTGAAATCAGGAGTCAGATGCTTAACCGACCGTGCCACGCAGGTGTCCCCCCCCCCCACCCCTCTGATCCACATTTCTAATTGTTTGCTGGATAACCACAGATGTCACAAAGACTCCTCAAACGCTTCAGTACAAAACAGCATCTGTCCTTTCATCCTATTATTCTTACTGGGGCTCCCATCTCTGTTTTTTTGCATTGCTCTCCTATAGGTGCCTAGGACTGTAGTATTGATTCCTCCAAGAATGAGCTATGCCAATATGTCTGCTTGGAATCGCAGGGCAGGGCATGACCTAAACTTGTCCTTAACATCCATCAACTAAGCTGGTATGTTAGAAATGTCTCAAACCCATTTCTCTCCTTTCCACTTTCACAGTTTTAACTTAGGCTTTTACCTCTCACTTCTGCAGTGTTCTCTAAATTGGTCTCCCTGTCCTAAATCTATTTCCTTTTCATCTTTCATGCTGTCTCCAAGTTCTCTTACTAAGCATCTCAGGTCTGTAAGGGACTTTTATCTCCAGCAACTAGCAGTTCACTACTTTCTGAAGTGGCTCCATCCATTTGCAGAAGCTGTTAAGAACATTCCTAAAGCACACTCGCTGCCTTGCTCATAGAGCGTCCATGGCTCCCCTTATTACAAAACAAAGTTCAAACTTGGCGTGGTACGCAATACCTTCAACCTGACCTCAGCCTACTTTTCCAATCTTTTCTCCCACTGCAAGCAAAATCTAAAGCTCCAGCAACATCACGCCACTGGCTCACCCTCAATTAATCTCTACATACCCCGATTTCTATGCCTGTGCTCACACTGTTCTCTCAACCTGCAATGCCCTCTCCTAGGTTCATAGTAATTTCTCCCTCCTCTATGCTTCCACAGTCCTTTGTTTGCGTCTTGATGATAGCATTTATTACAGTCTACCTTCGATAACAGCTGTCACTGGTTTGCCCTCACCCCCACTCCAGGCAGGCTGAGCATTTTCAAAGCAAGGGTTTTCTTTTCTTCTTTTTAAAACAATTTCTATTCCAAGAACCTAATCAATACAAAAAGTGTGAGGACTAAATTAGAAGAGCTATATAAAAATGTTTTGTAAACCGTAATACATTTGTGAGTAAAATAAAAATTGATAACGTTATTTTGCCGTTAGTGGAACCAGACCTTTTACTCTTTATTTATTATTATTATTTTTATGTAAACTCTATGCCCAACATGGAGCTAGAACTCACGACCCTGAGATCAAGAGTCACATGCTCTCCTGACTGAGCCGGCCAGGCGCCCCAGACCTTTTATGCTTGTTCAAAATTCTCTTAATCTGTAAGAGCTGATTCCCTTGCCCGGGTGCCCAACTGCAAATCACTTTACCACTTCAGTCTGTTTTCTCCTTTAGAACTTGAGGGACAGGACCTCTCTGCAGGCAGAGAAAGGGTGTGGTAAAGGAATTACTATGGGCATGGGACTGACCCAAAGAAAGATGAACCTGCCAGTAACAGATGATAAAAATCAAGACACGGAAGAATTACTCTGGCCGACAGAGGATATTTGGTTCCAGAGTGCTAGAAAAAGGCTCCTGAGAGTGACGGTGGATCCAAACATGTAGCAGGCTACCTGCAACATCTCTGGGAGGATGACAGGGACCTGCCACAATTGTTCAGTGCCTGCTAGCCAAGAATGATCTATGCCAACACGCCTGCTTAGAATCGTAGAGCAGGGCATAACCTAAACTTGTCCAGGGACACAGTGGCCTCTAACACTGAAAGAGTCCCTCCTTCAGGGAGAGCCCACTTTCCAGTCTTACTAAGGCAATGTGACTTCGCTAGACATCTCGAAGCAGCATAAAAGTCTTTCTGATCTCCCTCCTGCCAGCGCTTGCAGGGCTCACACTCAGACAACCGGGGGCCAGGTGCTACCCGCAAGCGGGAGTCCCTCGGAAGCCCCCTGCCTTACCCAGGAAAGCCGAATCACAACCCTGCTCTCTCTGGCAAACCTCTAAAGGTTTGAGGTGCTCAGAGGAAAGGAGGCCCGAGATCGCCGAGGTGTGCTCGGGTTCCTAACGGAGAGCAGAGTCACTGCCAGCTCGGGCTGAGAGTACCACGGACGTAAGGTAGGCACCGCGCGGCCCAGTCCTAGGAGATGCGCCCAGCGAAGGAGCGGAGGGGCAGGGTCACGGGATAGGACAAACACCGGCTTCTCGTGCATCGCCGGTCCCTGCCCAAGCCTCCCCGTCCCCTAACGAGGGTCTCGGGCTCCACAGCGCCCCCCGCCGCCCTCCCGTGCTCCTCACCGTCTCCATTTCAAGGGGCGCGGACTGGGTTCGCTCGCTTTAGGAAGCTCTCTGGGAGCCGGGCGGGAGGGGCGGAGGGGGCTCAGGCCCCGCCCCACGTCCGGTACCGCGACACCACTTCCGCCTACGTCAGACACACGCAAGCCAAGGGCGGAAGGCGGGGAGTTCACTCTTCCGGCGCGGCCTGGCCTCAGTAACCGCCCTCCCCTGGGTCCTCTCGGACCTTCCGGATCCGCCGACGGCGAGGGTGACTGGACGGAGCCGCTTGTATTTAAAATGTTCTTTTTTATTTGTCGTTTAAAAACAAACTTGGAAGAAGCAAAATCCAAAACTTGCCCTTTGCCTCTTGCAACATAAATTATGTACAGTTCAGAATGATCGCTGATACAAAACATGCCAAGGACAGGGCGCTGGGGGTGGAGGGAGAGAGGGCGCTTTAAAAAAGGGAATCATTTCATCCGTTGTTACGAAGGACCAACCTTGCTGTACAGGATACACACAACACAAAATAAAGTCTTCACGGGATTCACACTTGTCAGCGATTTATTTTTTAAAAAGGGGGAGGGTCCTGGAGGTGAGGGGAGAAGACTGTAAAAGGGAAAAACTGAAAATTGAATATGTGCAAGTGTAAACCAACCCAAAATACAAACACGGGGGGGGGGCGGGGGAGGGAGAGGAGGGAATTCAGATGCAATTATACAGGCGGGGTACTTAAAAACAAAACAAAACAAAACAAAAAAACCAACAACCAAAATTCCAACCTTGTAGCCTGGGTCTGAGTTAGTTTATATAAAAATTAAAAACTGTATAGGTTTCTTCACTAAATTCTACAGGACTATCGGATACCTAGCATATGCTTACAAAGTCTGCCCCATCCCCTTTTCCCAATCCCAGGGCCCAAGCCCCAACCAGAGCCTGACTCACAGGAGCCAATCTTCCCCCTCTATGTAGCCTAGACCTTTTGCTCTTGGAAAAGGAATATCCAATGGCTTTGGGGGCAGCAGCCCAGTCTCCCCGCTGTCTGATTTAATGACAGTGGTTTCTGTGGGGGTGGGGGGATGTTATTCTCTTAAACATTTGCAGCTTGAAACAGTTGAGGAAGCAGCTTTAAAAAAAAAAAAAATCTCCCTACCCCCATCAATCCGCAACCCCCCAAATTCAAAAACAAAACAAAACAAAACCTAAAATCACAACAGCGACCTTGCTCCCCCTCCAGCAGGCCCGCCCATCCACCGCCACCAAGCCCACCCCTACACTCCAGACATTTGATTCTTGAAAATATTAATTACAAAATGCCCTTTGCCCACAGCCCCTAGGAGAGAACTGCATATAAGCTTCATCTTCATCCCCACGCTCCCTACTTGAGGGGGTCTGGGGCCTCACCCACCCCCAACCTACCCCTACCCCCCAGGAAGAGGTTCAACTGCAGCACAAGCTTGGGCAGAAAGGGGGAAGGAAAGGGAGGCAGGGAACCCATCACCCTCTGGCTCCCCCTGGGGCCAGCTCACTTTTGTGCGTTATAACATAGTCCAACTATACAACGGGGGTGAGAATTGCCCAGCCTCTATACCCCCACCTTACAGCAGTCACAGCCAGGGGGTGGGGAGGAGGGGGTGAGGAAAAGGGCGGTAGGTTGGGTAATGGAGGGGGCCCCCCCACAAGGGGAGCTCCATGTGTCCGCCCCACGCCCCCCTACCATTTATAAACTGGTTTTGTAAAAAGAAAATAGATATATTTATATAGAATATATAAAGCACAAAAATTAGTAGTTTTACATTTGCTCTCCCCGGGGGTGGGGGGAGAGGGGAGGGTTCTCACCTCCAGCCGGCTCCCCCATTCCCCACAAGACTATGTACAATCCCATGTATAAATAGATAAATACCCCCCACCCTCCCCGCGCTGACACTAAGCTCCCCACCCCCACATCACCACCCCTTCCCACCAGACCAGCAGCAGTTTGGTGACTGAGGGAAAGTGGGAGCTCCGGGCCACACCCTGCCTCACTGGGTATGGGCATGCCACTCAGGGATAGCCCTCACCCTACCACCCATCCACCCCATCCAGGGGCTGGAGGGCAAATGGGCTCATGATGGGGTTGGGAAAACAGGAGGGAGATATCCTGGTCCTAGGTTTAGCACACCCCTCCTGCCCCCATGTCCAGATGGAGAAGGAAGTCCTAGAGCAACTAGGGGCCAGTTATCCCCAATCTTCATCATCATTAGCCTCAACCACCATCCCATGCCCATAATTAAAAACAAAGATGGATTTTTTGTTGTTGTTTTTCTTCCTCTTCCTACCCCCCTTCCACCCACTCAGAAGAGGGCAGTGAGGCGGAAGAGAGGGTCGGGGCAGTAGGGGGCTTGGAGAGGGTCTCACATTTCAAAACAGCAAAAAATCCAACACTTAAATGAGGTAGGTGTGGGTGCGGGGTCTCCTTGCCCGGCTTGCCTGGCTTGCCCTCCTGGGCAGCTGGGCGCCTCTTTCCCGTTCATGTTGCATTTGTCAGAGTGGAAAACAAGGAAACACAACCCATAGAGAGACAGAAACACAGAGGAGAAGAGGGAGACAGAGACAGATTGAGGGGGAAGGGGATGGGAGTGAGGGTGGGGGCAGGACCCGGCAGGCAGGGCCAGGTGTGGGACCCGGCCTTTGGGATTGTCAAGCTTAGTCAAGTCTCTTTGCAGCCTCGAGTCGGGCCGGAGAGGTCGGTGGGGGCAGCAGGGCTGTGAGGCCCGGCCACACATCCTCTTCCCCCCTCCCTGCTGCCTCCCAGTTGCTTCTGGGTAGTTCCCGGCCCATATCCCCCTCAAACCTGAGATGCCCAATGGCTGCTTCTGTCTGGCCCCTCCTGGAGCTGGGGGCAGAGATGCCAGCCTGGGGGCCGGTGGCGGGGAAGAGGGTTGTCCCTGGTGCCCAGGGTGGGCTTGGCCTAGGGCCCTCTGCCCCAGCCTCCTGCTCCAGGGGCTCCGGTCAGCCGGCAGCCCCAGCCCTGGGTCCTGGCTCTGGCTGCTACCTCTCTTCCCCCTCATCCCTTTCAGGGAAGAGGTTGGGGGTGGGGGGACTCCCCTGCCTGGTAGCCTCTAAGCTTCTTAGTTCATCCATTTTCGACAATTCCAGGCTCCACAGTGGCAGGGGATCTTGTGCTGATCGTCCTCAAAGTCAAACTGATAGTCATAGGTCAGCTGGAAAGAGAAGAGGGTAGAATCGATGGCAGCCCCCCAGAGGGAGCGGGGGGCAGGCAGAGATCAGGTCTGACGGCAGTGGCCTTGGAACTTGGTTCTGGGGAAGTGAAGAGAAGCGGGAGCCGCTTTGTCACTCACACAGAACACTTCCTCTCACCTCCTCTCCTTTGGGGATTCGCCGGCTGGAGATGATGATGATTTTATCCTCCTTGTCAAACGTCACAACTTCCGCCACACAGTTAGGGGCACAGGAATGGTTAATGTACCTAAGCAGTGGGCCAGAGTCGGGGATGCCAGGCAACTGAGTCGGGAGGGTTTTGGTTCCTTCTTGGCCCACCCTGAGTGTCACCCCCAGGGACCCCTAAATTCCTCCTTCCTCATTCCTCTCTCACCTGGCAGGGCCTCCGGTCAACGTAGCATCAATCACATGTTCGTTGTTTATTCGGAACATGTAGATGCCTCGATTCTAGAAGGGAAGAAGTTGCAGAAGTGGGAAGAGTATCAGGGAATGGCAGCAGCACTGGCGGTGGGATCAGGTAGCAGACTTGGGCAGCGGGCTTATCTTCATTTCCTGTTCTGCCTTTCTCTTGTGTCTTACCTCCTCCTCCTGCCACAGCTTTCCACCTGCTCCCCTGACCCCAATTCAGCCCCTTGCTCCGCCGTGGAGAGGGCGGCCATAAACCAAGACAGACAGCCCCCCTGCTAGCCCATACCTGCTCCTCATAGATTTTCTCCCGCCGGTTGGCCACCTCATTGCGAATGATGGTGCCAATATATTCGATGACCATTGTGTGCTTTTCTAGGTCCTTGGCAGCGTAGAGCCCCAGGCCCTGGATACGGGAGCGAGCCAGGTACACGTTGTTCTTCCACTCAGTGCGTAGGCGCCGGTACTGTGATGACTTGGAGTGCACAAACTGCTTGCTGTATGGGGTGTTGGTCTCGCCTGTGAAGGTGCTCTGATATGCCTTGGACATGCTGGTGCTGTTCAGGGTGTGAGGCCTGGGAGGTGACACAGGCCATGACAAGACAGCTCTCCCCCAGACCAAGCACACCCCACCCACCTCCTCCCTGGGATGTGCAACATGCCAGTTAGGGGCATGTGCTGTCTTGGAAATGGAGTGGAGGCGTGTGGGTCTTGGCTTTGGTGAGACAGCCACTAGTTTTGGGGACCCGTGCGACACCCTGAGTGGCACAGAGAGCCCAGGATGGGGGATGGGGGATGGAGGGGTGGGGGGGCACCAATTCCCCTACACTGAGCCCGCTCTCCCATCTCCCTGCCTTATTCCACCCTCCTGCCAAACATTACACAAGGCCACGCTCCTCTGGGAGGTCTTCCCCAAGCAGCCCAGGCCTGGCATTTAAGCTCATGATTTGCTCAAACATCTGAGTTCTACCTCCTGCACATACTAGAAGCCCTGAAATTGGGGGCCGTGTCTACCACACTGGGCTGGATCTGAATTAAAAGTGGCTCTGAATTCACAGCCAAGAGGTGGTACCCTTTCCTTTCTTCAGACTGTCCCCTTCTCTGACATAATGTTGGGCTCTGTGCAGATGGCTCAGTGCAGGGGAATGACTGCTGCCTGGCAGGATGCCTCTTCACCACCCTAGGGCACCAGCCAAAACCTTGCCCATCCCAGAGCAGTGGTTTTCAAACGTTTTTGATTCTTTTTGATCTAGTAGAGATTTATTTTTTTCCTTTTTTCTTTAACAAAATGTTATTGGAATTCCAATACATAAACTAGATGAAAAGGAATGCTTCCGGTTGAATCCAATTTGGGGAAGGGGGAGTTATGCACGGGGAGGGCCAAGTTCTGTTCACTCGGTTTATGTGTTCCAGGACTTTCTGAAACACACACAGTTTGAAAACCACTGTTGTAGAGTATCAAGGACTAGGGATGACTGGGGTAGTAGAGCCTGACGCTCTAGGCTAGCCCAAGGAGCAACAGAAGGCCTTTGAGAAAACCCTGCTACAAGGATTCTGCCTCCCTCTACCCAGGGACCAAAGTCAGGCTACTGTGGTACACAGAAAAAGCAGTGAACCACAAGTCGAGAGGTAAGGTTCTGGTCCCAGCTGTGTGACCTTTGTCTAGTCACTTAACCTTTCTGGGTCTCAGTTTTCTCAGCTGTAAAATGGGGGTCATACCACCTGCCCTACCTACCTCATAAGGTTGTTGTGAGGATCAAATGAGATAATGGATGTGAAAACGCTTTGAAAAAAAAAGTATAAAGTGCTATACAAATGTAAGGTTTTATTATTTTTCTATTATATTTCTAATTATTTTTGACACCAACTCAGCCTGGGGAAGGGAAGGTGACCCTAGCCTTTATGGGGTGTCTCAGGTTTGGGAGAAATCACAGGCCCCCTGGAAGCAAAATAAGAGAGGAAGGAGGTGACTGGCTCCCTTATCTACTGCATAAAATTTCACCACTGTCTACCCAGAACCTCCCCAACAGCCATTCCCAGGGTGCCCAAGATAAGTCTGTCCCAGACCCCAGGTCAACCCAGGACACCTGAGCGGCATGGAGGAGGAGGAAAGGGATGACCTAAGTGATACCTGCACACCCCCTAATCAGGAAGCCTAGAGTGAATCCCCAAACCTTCATAATTGGCCAGAGGGCCCCTACCAACCCCCACTCCCACATCCCATGGCCCCCACCCCACAAGCTCACCGTTTGTAGTGTGTGAGGATTTTAGGCTCCGATCGGGCACAACCAGTGGGATTGATCATGAGTGGCAGCTCCATCAGGGGGTGGCGTCCATAGCGGAATAAATAGTTTTGACAGCTCTCCACTCCAGGCAGCTGTGGACACAGGTCGTGTGCTTCCCTTAGCCTGAGTGTTTCGGGGGCAGGACCAGAGTCCCCAGTGCCCACGTGGCCCCCGGCCCCCTCCTTACTGATTCAGCTATGCGCAGCACGGCGTGCACCGTAAGCCCAAAGAGCTCCTCGCCTTTCAGGTACTCGGGGAAGAGCCGCAGCATGTCAGCCTCTTTTCTCATGGCAGCCACAGGCTCAATGATGCGATTCCACACCGCTAAGAGGCAAGGAAAGAGAGCAGCCCTCAGAGGCAACTTCTGCTGACGGACCTCAGCCTAACCTCGATCGGGAGCAACGGTCCTTTTCTGTAGCCTGCACACCTCCCTGCCACGAGACTGTGTGGTTCTTCAGGACCCCCCGCTGGCCTCCCAGTCCCACTCTCCCTCAGCAAGCCAGTAGGCTTCCTACCCTGGAGGGGCACCAGAGAGCCCTAGGACACAGAGCCATGACCCCAGGGCCCAGGAGACCCAGCACAGGCCACAGTGCCTACCCGAGAGCCAGAACAATAGGCCTGCTTTGGAGTGGGGAAGACTTTTGAGTTCAGGTTCTAATACTGGCTATGGGCCCTTACACCAAATACTTAAATCTCTCTAAAGCTCTGTTTCTTTATGTATACACTGGGCAAAATGAAAGTACTTACCTCATAGGGTGGCCATGAACAAAACAGCCTACGTCACTTACTTTAGTTCGTGGCACACGGAACTTGCTCACTTATTTCTATCGTTAATGCTAAAGCTCAGAGCAAAAGAGTTCTGACCAGGGAAAAGCAATCGTAAGGAACTCATGGTTAGGAACAGGGTGAGCCAGGCCAGACGATGCGGTCTCAGAACCGTATTCTTTAGTCTGGCTGAGGATAGGAAAAGGAGCCAGCACACGTGAAGGAGACAAGGAGAAGGTCTTCAGCCACGGGGGGGGGGGGGGGGGGGATGCGAGGTGGCTGAGAGAGGCTAAAGCACTGCCTCAGGGGATCTCTAAAAGACTTCCACTGGCCCGAAGCCAGGGCAGGGAGGATCCCGCACGAAGACGCTGCAGATCCCTTCCACTTCCACACGAGCGTTTCGAGGGCCCCGTGCTCACCCTGGGGGGAGGCATCGGCGAAGACCAGGTCCTCCAGGCCCTGCTCCATGACTTTGATGATGAACTCGGGCCTCCCATTGTTCTCGCCGATGGAGCAGCGGTAGCAGCAGCGGCGGTTGTTGGTGCGGAGGCTCCAGTAGATGCGTGTGGCCTCGTAGCCCACGGGATAGAGGGCAGTGGCGCTGTGGAAGTCAGCCATCTGATGAGGCAGCAGCTGTCCGATGGCGTGGAACACAAGGCCCCCCACGCGGAACATGTGCAGCCGCTCTCCCCGCTGGATGATGCTGGCGATTTGCTTCACCTCATCCCGCTCGATGTACACCCGCCGGAAGACAGCAAAAGAGCTCAGCTCCTGCTCACAGGGCCCCTTGATCTTATGCATTGGACACAGCATGGTCTTGTCCTTGAAGAACATGCACTTGGCGCGGATGGCGCAGGCAAAATGGTAGACGCTGGGGCACCGCATTCGATTGCAGCTGCTGGTGGCACCGGTGCGCTGGCACAGGGAGCACTTGGTTAGCAGTCCTCGGTGCAGGGCCACCTCCACGTTCATCAGCGCCCCGCCCTGAGTCTCGTAGACCTCCGTGGACCACAGGGCACAGTTGAGGTGCACCCACAGGTCCAGGTCCAGGTTCAGCAGGCGGGCAGGCCCATCAGTGGCCCCATCACCCTCCTCGTGACAGAAGCAGCAGCGCCGCATGTCACGAGGCACCTTGTCAGGTCGCAGGGCCGTGCCAAGCTGTTCCATAAACTCCGCCACTTCCCGCTCATCCTCCTGCCGCCCGCTGCCCTTCTGGATGGTCAGCAGCAGCCGCAGCCGCTTCCAGCGCACCCCCTTCCACTTCTTGAGGCGAGGGGGCCGGGAATCTTCACCTTCTTCAGGGGGCCGGGCTCGGGGCTTGGGTCGGGCCGATTCAGGGGATGAGGCCAGTGGCAGGGGCGATGGGACCGGTGGCTCAGCTGAGGGTTCAGCCGGGAGTTCAACCAGGGGTTCGGCAGGGGGGCTGGCAGGAGAGGGTGCCAAGGGGGATGGGGGCGGGGAGGGCTCTTCAGGAGGCGGGGCGGAGAGCTGTCGCACATCCAGATTGGAGACGTTGTAGGTGTAGCTGTGTTGGGTGGGTGGCTCTGGAGCGGGGCTCTCCTAGGGGAGGGCACAGCCCGGTATCATCGCCAGTTCCGCACTTAATGAGCCCCCCTCCCTCCTCTCACCCAGATTCCACTCTCCCAAAAGCCCTCTGCCTTCTTTACCCTAGTCAGACACCCACCGTCTTTTCTCCCCCAGACCTACCTGTTTCAGGAGGCTCAAGATGTCTAGCTGGCTCTTGAGGGTATAGCCGGGCAACACTGCGTCAAACTGCTTCAGCCAATCAGGGCCAGCTTCTGGGCTCTTGCCTCCCAGACCCTTTTCTTTCCCTCCTGCAAGAAGGAAGGGGTCAGAACCTCCCACCAGAATCCCTCCCTGCAGGTCCCGAGGAGATTTCCCGCCACACTCACCAGGGCCCTCAGCTTCCCCCTTCTTAGGTTCAATGCCCGCCCGGGCAGGGCTCTCTGGGAACAGCACCTCATAGGAGTTGGGGATCTTCATGCTTAGCAGCTCTGCCACTGCCACCATCACACCATTCAGGTTCTGCCAGGGCAGGGAAGGGGATGGGAGGAGCGTGTCGGCAGTGTGGAGTAGGTACCGCCACCAGCTTGGTGGGGACAGAACACCCGGAACCCCGCTCCCCAAGCGGCCGGTCAGTCCTGCCCCTCTCACACGCTTCCTTCACAGCACCTCTCCCAGAATGCTGCGGTTGTTAATGGGCGCCCCACAAAGAGGGACCCGTGCCCACCAAGTTTAGGAATGACACACGCTATATGCACCACTTGGAGACTCACGATATACATTAGCAAATTAAAGAATCTGAGGAGTCCTGTAGTAAAGAAACTTGTTTTGTGGTTTCAACCGGGATTTCCAATTTTCTTTGACCACAAAACCCTGTCAACATTAAAAAATAAGAGTTCCACCAAACGTGACTGGGGACATGCTGTCTTGCAGCATTCGTTGCATTATGTGTGCTCTCCTAATTTGCTGACTTGCGTCTCTCACTGGACTGTGAGCCCCTCGTGCTTTATTTACCCTGATCTTGCAGCCTTCGGCCCAGGCATTCACACACAGTAGGTCCTCGTACACAGTTCTGAGTGGTTGAATTCATCCACACAAGCTCCAGGGACTGCCTTCTGACCAGGATCCCTCTGGCCTCCAAGGAACCCCCAGGACATACCTTGGCCGCAGCGGCAGAGACTGTCAGCATGACTGACACCTCACTTCCTTTGCCCTTTTCCCAAGCTGTGGCAGGCAGCTTTCCAGGGGCCTCCAGGTCCAGGGCCCCATAAGGTTTGGTATCTGGGAAGACTGAATGAGAGAGGGACCTGTGTAAGCTCCAGCTGCCCTCTCCCCCCGCCTCGGACAAGCCAGCCCTGCCTGGCCCATGCCCAGAGCAGCCTCTACCTGGGATACTGGCCCGAGGAATGATGGGGATGACAGGGGAGAGAGCCCGGTCTTCCTGCTCCCACCGGCCTGAGCCCAGCTGAGGGAAACGAGGGGCCTCCTCCCCCAGGATGCTTTCGGGGGACGAAGCTGGCACAATGCTATCAGGAGAATCGCTGTCCTCATCGCTTTCCATCCTACGGGCCAAAAGTAGACATTTGTTGGTACAGCCCTGCAGACTCCCCCAAGTAGACATTTGTTGGTACAGCGCTGCAGACTCCCCCTCCCAAATCTAGACATTAATAGATGTCATAGCCTTACGTGGCACCTGCCATTGGCCGAAGGGAAAAATGAGGCAACCTGCCCCCCACCCCATTCCTTAGCCCATTTCCAGCCCCGCCCCCCCACCTGACATCCTCAGTCTGATTGTGAGGGGGTGTAGGCAAGGCAGCCAGCAGGTCTAGACTCTTCACCTCTGAAGCATCTGAAGGGTAGGAAGGGAGAAAAAAAGTCAGGCTGGTGGCCAGAGCTCACAGGGCTGTCTCCCCCAAATTTCAGGCCTAACTAGTACAAGACCTAGCTTAGCTCTCATGACCGCTGTTGTCTACCCACCCACCTACCTATAAGTCTGGGGCAGATGAGCTGCGTCTGTTGAGCCTTTCCTATGTGCCAGGCACCGGGCTCTGTTTATCAAGTTTTAACAACTCCAGCAGAGGAATATTCTAACATCTATTTTCAGTGAGGAAACTGGGGCCCACCCAAGTCAATCATGTTACTTAGCTGTGACAACACAGCTAAATGCATACAGGAACCAGAGAGTTCAAATCCAGATTTGACTGGAGTTCTATACCCACTAAAGCACTGTAGGCTGTGCCTCATAAACAAAAGCCTCATCAACACTCTCTCCTACCACCACCTCCTCTGTCGCCTATGCTCTGGACTCCTTGCTTCCAACAAATCAGCCCTAAAGAGGCCCTTCCCTAGCTCAGCTACCCTGTTCACGTGTGCACACGGGACCACAAGCCATCACTCCTGTCTCAAACCGTATGAGAGGGCACATTGACCGACCTGGACCCCAGCCACCAAATCCTACCAGAGAACGAGAGGCCCACGCTGCTCCTGCCTTACCCCTCAGCGTCCCTTCAGTATCCCGGGCAGAGGCAGCATCCTTGGGGTGTTCCCCCAGCTCTTCAGATGGAGTGACACCATTCACCATCTTCTGCTGCACCGATGGGGGTGGGGTGGGGGGCAGCGACGAGGGTGGTGTCGGCGGGTTACTCAGGTTATTCTGGGGGTGGGGTGGGGTGTTGTGTGCAAGATGGCAGAGGGAGAATGACGTAATCTCCTGGCCCCACACGACATCAGCAATCTCCTCAGCTTCCACTCCCACCTCCACCTCCCCAAGAACCTCGTCATCCCCAAAAGGTATTGCCGTTTTTCTGACCTTGGTAAGCAGCTGGGAATAGTAGTCAGGGCCAGTGGGCAGTGCCCCACTTCCAAAGGCCCCCCTCAGCTGGCACTGCCCATTGACCGGGCAGCCACTGCCGAAGGGAGCAAAGAGGCTAAAATTGGCGGTGATGGTAGGCTCCGTTAGGGGCAGCAGGGACAGCTCCTAGGAGGGGCAAAATGACAAGGTTGGAAACCTACAGCGTGAACATCTCTGCCACTGCACAGCTGGGGGCCAGCGTGCCCCCTATCCTGGGATGGGACCAGGGGGCTGGCTCCTGGGGGTCACCTGTTTCAGCTGTTTCAGCAAGGCCTCGCTGGCCCTGACCCCGTCCTCCTTCCGCAGCTTCTTTCGGGAGCTCACCAACCTGTCGCTTGCCTTCTGCACCCGCTTGGGCTTCGGTGTCACAGGCTTCCTTGCTGCTGTATCCTAAGCCGGATAAACCCACAGTGAAGGCTGCGGTCTTCCTCAGAGCCCTCACCTCTTCTGTGTGAACCAGACCTGCTCACGTTGCCCCGGGTTGCAGTCCCCACTCTATCTGCTCCAATCTATCTAGAGCACTCACCTCCTTGTTGCTGGGGGTACCCTGTAGTTTCTGCTCCAGCCCAGCCAGCTTGCTGTCAATGTGCCCGTTGATCTCAGCTCGCAGCCCCTCGGGCCCCCGCCCAGTGCTGAGTTGCACATTCTTTGCCCGTAGAAGCTTCTGCAAGAGCAGATGCCCGGCCTCTGAGCGGGGGCCTGCCAGCAGGAGGTGGTTGCTGGTACCTGGTGCCCCTATTGGCTCCCCGTTGGCCTCCCTCTTCACTGCCTGGGCTCCCAGGGCACATGGCTCCTCCCGAGGCTCCTGCTTGATGCTGAGATGGGGTGGCTCAGGCACTGCCTGCCCGTTCACCTGCTCCAGATGTCCAGGTACCAGGCTGCTCTGCTCTGGCTTCTGGGCTTCTACTAGGTTGTCTGGGGGGTCCCAAGGTCCCAGCCCCTTGCCAAAGAAGGTATCCGCAAGCTGGGCAGCAGCAGGTGAGACCCTCCCAGGAGGCAGCTCCAAGGATGGCCCCTGGGGTTTTGGGGTCCCTGGCTGGGTAGGGGGGAGCTGGGCCTCAGAGGGGAGCTGGGATGGGACGAGGGGGCTGGCTCCGGGGGGCTGTGAGGAAGGTCTCTTTGGCTCTTGGGGGCTGGATGGTGGAGGTGTGGGATGGACAGGGCCGAGGACTGGTCCTGCGGCTAAGGCTCCTTGTGGGGCGGGGAGCCGGGGTGGGCCCTGAGGTCGAAGCCCCGCCCCTAGCTCTTGGAGGGGGCCAGTCTGGGATCCAGGGAAGCCCCCAAGCTGGGGCTGGCGGCCCAGGAGGCCCTGGAGAGGAGAGGGCTGGGCCCCGGGCTCCTGGTAGGGGGGTGCCTGGCGCACTGCCGGACTCTGCTGCAGCTGCCGTTGCATGAGGAGCGCCTGTAGCTGCTGCTGCTGCTGCGGGCTCAAGTGCCGCAGCTGGGGGTTTTTGGCTAGGACTCCTTGGAGCTGCGCTCGAAGTTGACCCACCGTTGGCATGACTCCAGGCCCGGGCAGGCCCGGACCAGACTGGGGGACAGATCCTGCTTTGGCAGGCTGTGGCCCTGCGTTATTTTGCACCGGCCGCTCTAGTCCGAGAGGCTGTTGGGAGCCCAGAAGGTTCTGGGTCATGGTCCCAGGCTGCTCCCCTAAAGGAACAGAGGACTGGGCCAGCAGGTGGGGCATGGCTGAGGCCTCTGAGGATGAGCCGCTGCCCGCCTGCCCATGGCTTCCCACACCTGCCGTGTGGAGCAAGTTAGCTTGCTGCTGCTGGGGCCCTGGGAGCCTCAGAGACGGCTGTAGCTGCGCAGGGCTGGGCTGCGGCTGGGCCTGCGGCTGGACAAGCAGGAGCTGCGAGTCCCCAGAGAGCGAGGGCTTCACCTCCCCAGGTTCGGTGGCCGCCGACTCGGGAACAGCCCCTAGGGCTAGCGGCGCCCCCTGATGTGTGGATGGCCCCTCTGTGGCCTCTGGAGGAACAGCCGTCTCTACCATGCTCTGCTCCTTGCCCGTCAGGACGGCGGCACCCAGGGCTCCGGGGCTAGAAAAGTGTTGCGCAGCCTTGGCCGGCATGCCCGGGCCGAGGGGCCCCTGCGGCTGCGGCTGTGGCTGCGGCTGCGGCTGCGGCTGTGGCTGCGGCTGCGGCTGCTGCGGCGGAGACAGTAAAGTTCGACTCTGGTTCAAGAGGCCCATCTGCTGCTGCGACTGCGGCTGCGGCTGCTGCTGAAATTGCTGCTGCTGCTGCTGCTGTTGCAGCTGCTGCTGAAATTGCTGCTGCTGCTGCTGGAGCTGCTGCTGCTGCTGTTGGAGCTGCTGCTGCTGCTGAAATTGTTGCTGCTGCTGCTGCTGGAGCTGCTGCTGCTGCTGCTGCTGCTGCTGCTGCTGCTGGAGCTGCTGCTGCTGCTGCTGCTGGAGCTGCTGCTGCTGCTGCTGCTGCTGCTGCTGCAAGGCGGCCATGGGCTGAGCGCCGAGTTTGGGCTGCCCAGCATGCGGCATCAGGCCCTGCTGCAGATGGGAAAGGCCTGCCATGGATCCCTGCTGTTGGTGTTGGTGCTGTTGCTGCTGCTGCTGCTGCTGGGCCGTGACCAGCCGGTGTCCCATAAGGCCCTGAGCCTGCTGCGCCAGCTGGGGGGAACTCAGCACCCGGGACTGGGTCAGAAGCACCTGTCTGTGAGGACCCTGGGGGCCCAAAGCTCCAGGGTGCTGCTGCTGCTGCTGCAACACTGCCACCTGGGCAGGGCCCAGCATGCCCTGGGGCCCCTGGGGTGGTTGCGGGGACAGCTGCTGGACCAAGAGGCCCGGATGGCTGCTGGGAGGCAGAAGCCCCTGGGGCTTGGGACCCAGAGCCTGGTTTGCCTGTACGCCCAGGCTCTGCTGCTGTTGCTGCTGGACTGCCACCTGTCCCAGGAGGTGCTGCTGCTGCTGCTGCTGCTGCAGTTTCTGGGCTAGCTGCATGCGCTGCTGCTGGAGCTGCAGCTGCCTTTCCTGTAGAAGTCTCGAATCGGGTCCTAGGCCTCGAAGAGCAAGGTTGCCGGGGAAAAAGCCCCCTGAGGGGCCAGCCAAGGCCCCAGCCCCACCAGAATGTTGCTGTTGCTGCTGCTGGGCCAGGGAGGTGTTGAGGAAAGGGCCACCAGGCTGTCCAGGGAGTGTCATGCCCCCTGGGGGCAGGCGAAGACCTGCAGCTTGCCCACCCGGAGGCCCCTGCGGTGGCTGCAGCCCATGGCCCGGGAGCAGCTGACCAGGGAGCTTGGTGAGGAGCCGGGGACTCTGGGATGGGCTAAGGGCCAACACGGCCGAGTGCTGCTGCTGCTGCTGCTGCTGCTGCTGCTTATTCCGATACTCTGCCATGAGGTTGGTGTGCTCCTTCTGCTGCTTCCGGACCTAACATAGGAGAGTCGGGATGTCAGCCTGGACCCTGCCCACCCATGCTCTCCCTCTTCTCGGGCTCCTGCTTGCCAGGCTGAAGTCTGCTTTCCCTACCTGATCCAGTTGTTTCTGGATCTTGCTCTGCTGCTCTGTAACCAGCTTGAGCTTCTCAGCATCAGCCTCCGGGAACTCACGGCCAGCCTTTTTGGCAGTGCGCTGCTTGGCACACAGAGCCTTCCGGGACTTGCGGTGCACACCAATCTGCTCCTCTAGCACCTTCAGCTGCATCTGTAGGAGCTGCTGGGTATGAAACAGCCACTCTTCATACTGCCGCTGGTCAGCCTCATCTGAGAAAGGAAACGGTGTCAGGACCCGCAAAAGGGAGATCGGAATCCCTCTTCCTCCACCATCTGCCCCAAGCCACTCCCTTGCACACTCCTTCCCAGCCCCATACTCACTGATCACTCCCTGGGCAAAGGTGGGTGGATTGGGACGAGGCTGGGAGGGGTCACCAGCACTCCGTTCCTGTGGTGAGAGAGACCGCTAAAGGGTCACTGTTGCAAATCAGGCCCTAAGAAGAGCGGCCCGCCTGTAGAGAACACAAGTTCCTACTCCCACCTGACCACTTACCTGGCCACTCCCAGCTGCCACGTGGTTCTGCAGATCACTGCCGGGCCCCCCCGAGAGTCTCTGGGCTAGCAGGGACACTTGCTGCCTGGAGTTCGCCAAAACAAAGGGAACGTGTAGGTCATGGGGAAAGGTGAAAGACAAAGAGGTGGGACAAGTAGGGATGGGGAGGCAGGAAGGAGAGGGGAAGGACTGGGAGAGGAAAAGAGCCAACCACCCCCTCCCACCCCCCAAGTCTTACCTGTTCATACCAGGTGCCACTCCAATGCTGCCCTGAGCCATCACCTTCTTGATGCCTTTCAAAGCCACCATCTTGGCCTTCGCAATGGGATCGATGATATCTTCTGCCGCAAATTTGTCCAGATCTGGAGAGAGGAGAGCCGAATAAGCTGGACATTGGATTCAATACTCCACGCTATGTCTGCTGTGCCTTCCAACACCTTGACCTCCACCGAACCAAGCAGAACAAAGAATGGCAAAAAAGTGATGGAAAGACCACTAACTAGGAGCCAGGCAGCACGGGTGACTCAGCTTTACTATTCACAAGACATGTGGCCCTGTTTTCACCTGCAAGGTGCTAAGAAGAGCCACTTCGTAGATATCTGTGGGGCCAACATATCAATGTCATTTGACTTCTCTGAGCCTGTTTCCTCCTCTGACAGAGCTCATGATTCCCTACCCCACCTATCTCATGGAACTACTGAATCAAATGTGACAAAGACTGTGAATGCACTCTATGAACCTAGAAAACATTCTTCAAAGAAAGTATTCTTTAGGGCAACTAGTGCAGCCCAAGAACCCAAGATATGGGCACTGTGCCAAAGTCCTAGATGCCAGAGCTGTTTTGGGCACGAGATGCATCACCTACAGCCTACTTTCTTGCCTGTTTAGGATGCCGGGTAAAAAAGGAGAAATAAGCAACCCCCCAAAACTTCAAATCTTCCTGCCCACTGTGTATTTCTCCACTGCTCCCAAAACTAACTAAAGGCCTAACCACACTCCCTCTCCACGTATTTTGAGGCAATAAGAAACAGGTAACAGGGTCAGAGGACCAGGACTTAAAACTCTAGCTCTGTCAGTTGTACGATCTGGATCTGGAGAAGATACTTAACCTCCACACCTGCTTCCCTTTCTATAACTGAAGACAATGGCAGTACCTATTTAACGAGTTTGTTGTGATTCAGTCAGACGAGACGGGCGTAAAGTGCTTGACACAGTGCTTACTTAGCAAATAGTAATTCAATAAATGCTAGTGTAATCTGAGATCTTCCTCAATCTGGCCCCCCTTTTTCCGGCTCCAAAATTAGCATAGTGCCCACCCACCTCCCTCCACACAGAGTCCACTGCGGCCTAACCACTCCACTGCCATCTCCAAACGTACCCGCCGGCTCCCCAGGCTCCCCACCAGCAGTCTCGCTCAAGTGCTCACACCTACCCGGACTGCTTTGTCCTGCACCACTTCTCTCCAGCTCCTCACCTTCCGGTCTCACCAGGGCTACAAAGCCTTTGCTAATCAGGCTTCGTGCATTCATTCCATTCATTCCAACATCTGAATGCCTGCTATAGGCCAGGCGCTGTTCCTCCCTCTGCAAAAGCTACACCACCTCTGCCTGCCCCGCTCCTGCGGCATTTCACCCATGCTCTGTGTGCCCCACTTCCCTTGGCGGAGGATTAGCTTCGGTCTCTAGCTCCAGTGTCCAACTGGAGGTAGCAGTGATCACCCCTGAGTAACGAAGTTACCTGTGTCCGGGAAGAAGCTGTTAGCCAGCTGCTGCTGCATGGCCAGCTGCTGAGGTTTCATGCACATGGAAGGGGGCATGGTACCCATGGGCTTCTGTGCCAGCGCCGGCTGTGAGCTCTGCTGGGGCCCCAAGCCTGCCTGCCCCCCATGCTGCCCACTTAGCATATGCCCCTGATTGGACACCATGGCCATGGATGGGGCCAGGCGCTGCGGCAGGGCATGTGCTGGTGGCTGGGTGGGCATCAGGGGCTGGGCCAAGCCTGGCTGTCGGGAACCTCCAAGTCCTAGGGCAAGCTGCTGTTGGGGCCCAGCCAAACTGGGAGAAGAGCCCTCGTGCGGCAAAGACATGGTCTGGGCAGGGCCTGGTGTGGACAGCAAGGAATGCTGCTGCTGTTGCTGCTGAGCAGGCTGCAGCTGTGCCGAAAGCTGCTGCTTCTTCTGCAGCTCCTTCTTCTCATGCTCCAGCAGGTCCTCGATGAGCAAGGGTAACTCACTGGCTACCAGCGAGCTCTCCATCTTGTCCAGCTCATCCCCGGATGCTGCATGGCCACCGGGCAAGGTCAAGGCCTCACTCTCTAGCTCAAACTTTTCCAGCAGGGAGGACCCTCCTGGGCCACTCAGCGGGCTGGGGGTCAGGAGGTGAGCTGGTGGGCCTCCCGTGGCCCCAAAGGGGCCCTTCTCAGTTGTGTGCCCACTGCTGGAAAAGGGTCCCGTGCCCATCCGGGTGTCCCGGCTGCCCATCACGCTCTGTCCTGGCTTCAGCCCCAGGCCTAAGGAAGTGGTGGCAGGTGCTGGTTCTACTTTGGGGGTGGTAATGGCGAACTGGCAAGGGGAAGGGTGGCGCCCACCTTCCTCCACCTTGGGCTTCACCTCAGGAAGCACCGACGCCAGACGGGGCTCAGACGCATCAGCAGCAGGGGGAGGGCGTTCCTCAGGGCCCAAGGGTACTGGCTCCACCCCCCGCAGCAGGGCCTCCCGCTCAGCCTTCTCGTTGGCCGACTCCACCAGCCTTAGGTGCTCATTGAAGATGTCCTTCTTGTCCCCAGTGTCCAGCTCAGGATCAGTATAGGCCAGCAGGTCAAACTCATCCCCGTTGAGCAGGTCATCCAGGTGGGGGTCATTGGTCTCCAGGTTTTCCAAGGTGCCCAGCTCATCATCTCCCTTGGCCACATCCACACCCAGACCCAGGTGAGCAAGCTCCTCATCATCCTCTAGGGCCTTGTGGGCATCAAAGTCATCGTCCAGCTCGGGATCCTCGCAGGGTAACTTCCCAGCTTCCAGGGCCAGAGGAGGAGGGCGGCCAAGCTCAGTGCCTGAGGGGGGCCGGCTAACCAGCTCCAAGCCAGTGGGCAGGGAGGGACCTTTGGTGTGGGGCATTGGATGGAGACTGTTGTTCAGTTCAGGGGCCGGGGGCGCTGACGGTTTCTGTGGGGGGAGGCCAGATACCGCTAGGCCTCGAAGCCCTTCAGGAGCCATTCGGTGGGAGTCCTCACTTACTGGGTAAAAACGGGGCCTCTGAGGGGGGCCCTGACCAGGAAACGGAGCCCCCCCAGGTCCTAGTCCTTTCTGTACATTGTGCCGCAACTCAATGAACTGGGCAGGACCAGATGGACCAGGCACTGGCTCCCCAGGGCCAGGCAGGCGGGTGGGAATTCCCGCCAAGGGGGAACCTAGGGCTTGGCGGCCAAGTTCGGGCCCGGGAGTTGATGGGAAGCGGGTAGACATGGCAAGTCGCACGGAGGTCGCTGCCGTGGCTGCTGCCTGCTGCTGCTGCTGCCACAGCTGCTGCTGCTGCTGCTGTAAGGGCAGGGAGCCGGGGTAGGGCGCCCGCTGATAGAAGGCTTGGGAGCCTCCCACCAGTTGCCTGCAAGAACACGCAGTAGTCAGTATGACGAAACCAGGGCCAAGAGCTAGAACACGGGCTTAGGGCGGCGGGGAAGGATGGAGGTGCCGCAGTCGGAGGGAACGGGGAGAAAGAGTCTTAAGTGGACACCGGACAAGGGTCAGCCACGGGAACACCAGGGGCAGCACACAGCGGTGGTGAAGTCTGTTCCCTCGCTTTACCCGGAGGGAACCCCTGGGAGCCTCACCGGTTGTTCACATCCATAGAAGAAGGGGTGGCTGGTGGAGGTGGCCGGGAGAGTCGGTCATCGCCGGGGAAAGCCCCCGGCCCCACAATGGGGCCACCCAACTTGCTTGGGGGCAGCCCCACAAGGTTACTCTTATCCTAGGAGAGACAGAGGGAGATGAGGGCGGGCCACCGTCAGTACCTCGGACCCCCGCCGCCCCCCCCGCTCCTTGCCACTCTACCTACCTGGGTCCCGGCGAAGGGGGCCTGGCCTCGACTCAGCTGCTCAAAGGCAGGGCTGCTGGGCTCAGCACCCCAGCTGCCCGCGGGCCCCACTGCTCCTGCAGCTGCCGCAGCTGTCTCCTTCTCCTGCCGCAGGGTGTTGCGCTGGATTTGCTGCCGAATCAGCAGCTCCCGGAGTCGCTGGCGCTGCGCAGAGAACAGACAAGTGGGCTAAGTCCATTCTCCTCCAAGCACAGGGCTGGCACAGGGACAGCAGAGGTATGCGGGGGTTTGCTCCAGGATGTCCACCCACCTGCCGCTGCTTCTCCAGTTCTGTTTGGCTGAGGCTGGACATGCCTGGGTCCTGGGTACCTGGAAGTTCGGGTGCCGCCAAAGAGCCGCCCATTCCAGCCCCTGGGTCTTCTCGCTTATCAACTGGAGAGGTGATGCCTGCCCTCTGTGAGGCTCCATGGGACAGGTAGGGGAGGGATCCATCGGGTGCAGGTGGTGGTAGGACTGATGGGGGACGTAGCGGGGACAGCCCAAAGCCCTCTCCTGTGGACCCACTGCTGGATCCCAGGGGGCTGCCCGATGGGTGGAAGTTCCCTGTGGCTACTGCGTAGTTTGTGCTTTGAGGCTTGCCCAAGGTAGGGCCGGGCCCAAAATGGCTGTTGATCCCATGGGGTGGAGGGAGACCAGGCTGAGGGACGGGGGGCTTTAGGGAAGGCTCCCCTACCGCCTGAGGGAAAGTGAAACGCATGGGAGCGGGGGTGCCCACAAAAGCACCCGTCCCAGGGGACCGGGCGAAATTGGGCGGCTGCCCACTTGGGACCTTAGCATGGAGCTCACCTGCCGGCCCTGAGGGCAGGGCTGCTGGGAAGCCCCCAGCCCCCAGAGGAGTGTGGGCTAGAGGCCCAGCCTTGAAGGCAACTTCAGGGGGCTGGGGTCGGGGTGGCTTATGCAAGGGGGCAAACGGGTCACGGGACTGAGGGCGTGAGGGTGGACGGGAATAGGGATCAGGGGACTGGAAGCGAGGGGTAACAGGAGATGGGCAAAAAGCCTCGGCAGACAAAGGACGGGGGGTTAATGGGGACTGGGAGCTGGACTGGGACTGGGGACTGGCGGGCACTCGGGAGAAAGGGTCTGAGGGCAGTGAGCGAGGGGGCAGGGCACAGCAGCTCTCAGGGGGTGGGGGCTGGGGCCGAGGGGTCAATGGGGGCTGGGCATAGGGGTCAGGGTAGGGGCCAGGGCGAAAGATGTCCGAGTGGCCGGGGGAAGAAGGGGCCAAAGCCTGGGCAGGGGGTGGCTCCTGGGGCCTTAGGCCCAAGCCCGGGCTCTGGGGCTCTACCTGAGATGCCCGAGGGGTCAGAGGGGCTTTGAAGACATCAGGTGCCTTTAACTCCAGGCTGCCCAGGTGAGGGCCTGAGGAAGGTGAGTCAACAAAGCCTAGGTTTGGGGGCCCATAGCTAGGAGAGGATGCCCCGAGCTCTTCCTTCTTCACCTCTAGGGCCTTCCGAGACTCCCCAAAAGGCGGGGGCGACAGCAGGGGCTCGGCAGCCTTGCCTCCCCCTATCCCTGGGCTCTCAGGCACAGCCAGGTTGTCCAGTGAGGGGCAGCGAGGTTTGAGAAAGGGGTCAGGTGTGGAGGGCTGGTGCCGGGGGGTGCCAGGTGGGGTAGTGTGGAACTCCCCTGGCTGGCCAGTCCCAGGACGAGACGAGGCGCCCAGCGTCAGGGGCTGCGTGGGGGCCCCAGCCGGACTAGGATAGGGAGGATAGGTGGGTGGTGCCGTGGGGAAGCGGGGCTCCAGAGCGTAGGCGGGGGCCAGTCCAAAGGGGTCCTGCGAAGGCACTTGGGCGGGCACCTGGGGTGGGAGCTTGAGGAAGAGCTCACCGGGCGAGTCGGGGCCGGGCACTGTGCCCGCCGGCGGCTTCAGGAACCCATCCGCAGAGGTAGACAAGCCGGCGGGGGTTGTGGGGCTGCCAATGAAAATGGTGGGGGCAGCAGCGGGAGGCGGACTGCCCAGTGCCCCTGGCTGGGGGGGAATGCGGAGATGTAGGGCCGGTCGGTCAGTCTTACGGGCCATGTCGCCCACCTTGGTCTGCTTGTTGATCTGGCTCTCAGCCTGCTACAGAGGGAGACCAGGCACAGAGCAGTCAGGCTGCTGTGGCAGGCCCTATGTCCCCCACACTCTCCGAGAGGCCCCCAGCTATAGGACTTGGAGGGCACGGCCCAGCCTGGCCCCGACTCACCTTTTGCACCTTGTTGATGCGGTGAGCTGCGCGGTTATCTTTGGCCTTTTGCTGAGGGATACAGGACACAGCCTTAGGCCTACTACGGCTCAGTTTCATGCCCAGCCCCCATCCCTCACATCACTCACTCCCTACCCAGAAGCGGATCCCTTCTGGCCCAGTCGCTTTGGGAGTGGGGAATGGAAAGAATTGAGGTGAATTTCCCAAAGACACCCCCGAGCGCCAGTTCCCACCCTGACCCAGGCTCCCTTCTGTCTCACCAGGTAGGGGGCTTTGTCAGCAGCTGGAACTTTTCTCCAGAGCTTCATGATTTGTTTGCAACGGCTAGACCAGTCTGGAGGCAGAAGAGGTATTTCGTTAGAGGAGACTTGGAAGGTGACCCTTGTGCCCACCACATCACCAGGTTGTTTCCCTTGCCCCCATCCCATGGGTACCTGGGTAATCCTGCTTGAGATTAGGAAAGTTAATGTTGGCATAGAGCACAGGCGAGATGGTGGAGAGCTGGCCCAACTCCTCATCCTTCTCCCAGCGCTGAAGGCTCCGCTGGTTATAGGAGAGCCCGTCGCCCTCACCCTCCGTGGTGGGGGTGGTGGGGGTGGAGGGCGTGGTGCCCCCTGAGCCTGTCCAGGGGCTGTCTGGCTCACCGGGTTCCGGGCTAAAGAAGCCCCCGCGCTCCCTGGGGCGCAGGGGCAGAGAGTCACAGAGGGCAGGGATGCCAAGCCCCACCCCCAGACAAACTGCCTAGAGCCCCCAGGCCACTGCCCTGCCCCCTCAAGGAGGGTCACTAACTAAGGAGCAGAGGAGAGTGTTGCTACAGCAGCACCCAGGAGTCAGGGACTGCCCACAGGGGTTAAGCACAGATACCAACCTAGAATCCAGGAACGGGGACTGGCAGAGGCCCGGGTAGGAGTCCATTGGGCTGCTGGAGGGGAGATTGCCCAAAGGGAGTCCACCTACAAGAGGCACAGGATCAGAGAAAGGGAGCAAGAGGCCCGTCCTGGGGCCAGCTTAGCCAAACCTGGCCACCCAGTCTTCACGCCACTCCCATCCACATCACCTTGAAGAAAGGGCCTCTGCAGCGGTGTCCGGCTGCCGTCTGGGCCAGGGGTCCCACAACCCAGGTGCTGCTCTCGTTCAGAACCCAGAACATCCTTGAAGAGCTGCTGTAGGTCCTTGGATTCCATCTTGGGCAGTTCTGTGGGGGGATTGATGAAGGATGCCGCTGAGGAAGACTGGGAATTTGAGGGGACACCACAGGGCTACAAATGGCCACGGTCAGGGAAGGTGGCCAGCACTCCCCAGCAAAGAAGTTGTGCAGATGGCAGTCCCACGGGTAGGACCTTGTCCTTCTCCCACAGAGGACCCCCACACACTAAGAGTGTGAGCCACAGCCTCACCTTCGGTGGGAATCCTATCTAAGTCAGAGCTAAGCATCCCTTCACCCGGAGTGCCTGGCTTCTCGGGGTCACTGGGCACTGGGGACGCCTTGACGCCACCATCTTCAGGCCCTGCAATTGCCAGAAGAAACCCATCAGCCAAGGACAGTGTAGAGGCACCAGCCTGGCCACCCTGAACCACAGGGGGCATGACACAGTCTCCAGCCTCCAGCCCAGATGGTGCTCAGGGGTAAAACATGTTGACAGAGGCCAATCCAAGACAGGACACAGTCCTCCCAGCAGCTCTTACCTGGTGTATCAGCCTTGCCCTCGGGGCCACGGGATTCTTCATCTGCAACATCTGGACAATCATCTCCTGTGAGCAATAGTCCCCGCTCCAGTCAGAGATGCCTGGCACTTGATGCCCAGAATGGGTCCCCAGCTCTACAGGCTGGGGCCGTACCCACCCCCAATTCCAGGAGACAAGCCCATTCCCTACTATATTCCCTCACCAGCTCCTAACCACAGGGAAGTTGGATCCCTTCAGACCACCTCACCCCGAAATGACTGACCTTTCTGTGAGGTGGGGAGCTCCTTCCTATCTGAGCCTCCATCCCCCTTGGCTTTGGGGGTTCCTAGTCCAAAACTTGGTCGGCCCACCCCAACTGCAAAAAGGGCCTTCCGGCTCAGGTCCAGCAGCTCCTTCCCAAAGAAGGCTTCCTGCAGGAGAAATAAGAGAAACAAGCTTCTTCATGGTCTGCAGGGCAGGCGCTCCCCTCACCCCACAGAGCCTAAGACCCACCTGCAGATAAGCAGGGAACATGTCTTCCAGTTTGCTCTTCTTGCGCCCTCGCCGCTGCTGCTTCTTCTTCTCATCCCCATCAGCTAAGCTCTGGTCTACAGGGCCCTCAACAGGCAGGTCCACAGGCATCACTGGGAACCGAAGGGGAGGTGTCAGCCCCTCCCAGGCATGCTGCTCCTAACTCGGCTGAGGGATGCTTTCTGCCTACTCTCCCCAACGCCAGTTGGGCCCACCACCCTCTTGGCCCTAGGAGTGAGCCCTCACCTCCCGGGCCTCCCTGGCCGTGCCCCAGAGTTCCTGTGATCCCCACCTTCTCCCAGGCCCCACTGGAGCCCTCACCCGTCTCACCCTCGTCGGGCTGCCCATCCCCACTCAACACCTCCGTCTGTGCAGCAGGCCCTTTTTTCACACGTGTGTGGGATTTCCGCTGTCGCACCATGAAACCGCCGATGCCTAGGAGGAGGCGCAGCGGAGACTGAGAAGCCGCTGGGGACCTAGTGAGCTCTCTCTCACCACACACCTCCCCATCCCAGGGCCTCACCAGGCCGATAGGGTTTGCGTTTGCGTTTCTTGCTTTCCTCGGTCTCCTCTCTGCCAGGCTCCACATCAGGGCTGACGGGGCCCTCCAGTTTCATTTCGCATTCCATGTGCTCCACCCCACCTGTGGATGGGGACGAGAGAGAGAGAGAGAGAGAGAGAGAGAGAGGAAGATCAGAGGCATGGACCCTTTTAACCTTGTCATCCTGCCATCCAAGAACAGAGAGCCCGGTGCCTTGCCACAGAGGCATCTGGCAAGACCAACGGTGGCTTGAGGGGGACCGGGAGTGGCAATGCTGCCCCCCCAACACCCCACTCTCACAGGTGCCTTCCCGTTCCTTGGGCACTCCCTGAGATTCCCCAGCCTGACCTTCACCCTTGAGCAGCTCATCAGCGTCCAGGTCCCCATCCTTCTTGTCATCAGGGCCAAGGGCATCTGAGGGCTCAGAACCCTCTAGCCCTGCCTCGCCCGGGAGGCCGAGCCGTGCCCGCCGCTGGCGCCGCTTGTGCAGGGGTGACATGGTCAGGTTACGCAGCACGGCCATGCCCGTTTCGGTCAGCCACACGCCCTCGAAGCGGAAGTACTGAGGCTCTGCACAAAGGGGAAGAATGTGTAACCCCTGGATGGAGGCCCCAGAGAAATGAGAACTCCAAGTTCCAGCCTAAGTCCCCAGCTGGGACAACAGCAGCAAAAGACAGACCAAAGCGAATGCTGGGGTGTGAGGGCTGGAGAGGACAGGCCACCGATGGGTGCTGAGGCCTGAGATCTCCATCAGTGACCCAGAGGGGTTCACAGAGACGGCTACTACAGAAGCCTGACTTTGCTCATGACTAACACTAGTTCACCAAATACATTCTCTAGCTGCCTGGGCCTGCCCAAGGCCAGCATATGGTGCCCCAGACGCCAGGAGCCGTGCCCACATCATGCTGGAGGAGGAGGTGGCCCCAGCCTCCTTCACTGAGGAGAAAAAGTTGTGTTCTGTGCTCTCTGGAGATGAGATTCTGGCAGTGCGAAGGCCATGTTGCCTAGTGGAATGAACTCTGCCTGGGAAAATGGAGGCCTTGGTTCTCATCCCAAGTTTACCACTAATCTACTGGGATCACCTTGGGCAGGCCACTCAACCTCCAAGGATCTTAGTTTCCTCCTCTGAAAATGAGGAGATGAAGTTGGGGGGCTGGAGCTGGACTAGACGGTGTCTAAGTCTCCTCTGGCCTTGGCATTTCGGATTTCTGTGACTCACCTGGCTCTTTCACCTTCATAGGCACCAACTCTGGAGGGGCCACAGGCGCTATGGAAGAGACAAGCAAGCCAAGGCCACTTGAGGCCCTGTCCCAAAGCAAGGCACCCCTGCCCCTCTCCCCTCCCTCCTCTCCCCAGCACCTGGGACTCACCAGCAGGCTTTACCACGTAGGGCTGGCAGGAGACACAGTCAAAGCCCTCGTCAGCCGCCTGTTCCACATCATCCTCCGTGAAGAGGCTCTCGCAGCCAGCATGCATCCACCTGGAAGAAGGGAGGCAGGAAGAGATAAATCCAGACAGTGCAAGGATGAGAACAAGGAAGAGGCCTACATAAGGAGGGAGGGGCGCCCTCACCGTTCACAGTGGCGGCACTGGATTAGTAGGTCTTCTTCCACGTATGGGGCGTGACAGATAGGGCAGGTCACCAGGCTGGCACAGGGCCCGCAGTGTGTGTAACTATTTTGCCATTCACAGTGGAAGCCAGGGGAGGCGGCCCCACACTGCATACAAGACACACACCTGGTGGGAGCAGAAAAACAGACCTTCAGCACCTAAACCTACCCAAGGCAACAGAGACACCTTCACACTGAGAAGCAAGCAACCAGCCCGGCCTTCTAAACCCAGCCTCTGTCATGTTAGCAACATTGCACCCCTCCAACATCTCTGGCCCAGGCCCCTCAAGGGCCCGGGTCTCCTTACCACTTGCACTTCCAGCCACCCTTGGGCACAGTGAGCAGTGGCGGGTCCAGGCAGTACGTGTGGTAGCTAATGTCACAGTCATCACACAGCAGCAGGCGCGAGGGGTCCGAGGCTTGGCCACACACCTCACACACAATGCACTCCACGCAACGCCAGCCCTTTAGTAGCATCACCTTGGTGATCTGGTGTAGAAGATGGCAATGCCTCAGGGTATGACGTACAGGAGAGGGAAGATCTCTTAGGGGAGGGTGGGACTTACCATGGGTAGGGCTGGAGGACCTCGGTGCCCATCCGAGCACAGGAAGGCCGCGCAGAGCACCCTCATCCCCAAAAGCAGTGGTTCTAAACTTAGGCTCCTGGGGATCCCCACCGACCAGAGAACAACCTCACCCAGCCACTGCTTCATTACAGTCTTTCACTAGCCAAGTCCCCAGAAAGACTGGGGGTAGAATTAGGTTGTATTTCCCGCAATTTTTCTTGAACATTTAGAACCCGCTACTGTTAAGAATTAATGAACATTAGCAGTCAACAAGTTCTAAATCGACATTAACGAAAACCCCAAAACAAGTGATCACGCTTGGGTCAAAAACAGTGCTTTCACCTTGTAAACATGTGCTTATAATTTTGATTTTATACTTTATCTCCAGGCCATATCATGTTTTCTATTAGTAAAGCTCTCACAGCTTATACAACAGATTCAATTATACCCCTAAATCATGGTCTACCACCAAGAAACGTAATAAAGACCACCACGATTTCCAGAGTACTTTGCCCCAAGATGAATTTGATAACCACTAGTGGCTGATAAATAACTTCCAGGACCAACAGCCACTTTAAGTAGTGTGACCAGTCATCAACTATACTCGAATTTTAAAATTAAAACAAACATGGGACGCCTGGGTGGCTGAGTCAGTTAAGCATCTGCCTTCAGCTTGGGTCATGATCCCAGGGTCCTGGGATCGAGTCCCGCATCAGGCTCCTTGCTCGGCGGGGAACCTGCTTCTCCCTCTGCCTCTCTCTCTCTAGTAAATAAATAAATAAAATCTTAAAAAAAAAAAGTAAAACAAACAAACAAACAAAACATAGTGTGACCGGAACTGGGGCCTAAGATAAGAAATAACTGATCCCATTCCCTGGCCCAGGACTCTTGGGCCTTGAACTCACCTTGCTGTTGACACAGTAAGGGTGATAGCACTGAGAACACTGGGAACAGGCAAGGAGGTGGCCCTCTGCCCCCCGGCCAAAGCTGCCACATACCACACACATGTCCTAGAGAAACACACAGAAACCCAAATGTCCAAACTGGTCTCCTCAACTCACTCAGTCCCAGTGAGCAACTACAACACTAATCTGAAAGGAGGGAATCAGGGAACCAAAAACCCACCCCCCGTCACTAGGACACTTAGCCATCATGGACCTGTTCCTTCCTAGCATGCCTAATCTGAATTGGTACATCCTGACATGGGTAAAAGGAAGGAGAAGTAAAAGGAAGGTAAGAAAGATAAAGACTGGTCAGGATGAGAGAGTAGCTTGTCTGACAAAAGTCTATCAGCTTCGAGGTTATTCAGGTGAGGACGTACATTAACTTCCCTAGGCCATAACCTCCGATAGGGCAGAGACCATGTCTTGCCTTTTTCACTGCTATACCCCTTGCTCCTAGCTCAGTGCCAAGCTCAGAGGAGACGCTAAAGAGAAATTTGATGGACGGATAAACAAACGAGCAACATGATGCCGAGTCACTGTTTTCTCATTAGCTGGATATCCCCAGAAGTCAGTCCTTGGTTTGGTTTTCCTCATTTACCCTCCCGCCAAAATACGCACACCCAGTGTCGGGTCTGCTGGGTCTCGGTGCTGAGGACGGGACTGCCCCGGTCAAGCATGGTACCTGCATGAGGACAAACTTGTCTGTGTTGGAGAAGAGAACCACAGTATTTTGCATGGTGTCGTCATCGTCGTCTTCTTCCTCCTTGCTGGGAGAGCTATCGATATCAGCAACCTTACAGGCAGAGAGTTGTGGCAAGTGAGGCAGCTACATCTGCCCCCACTAAGCTGCTTTCCTCTTTGGTGTTGGGGGAAGGAGGCGTGAACCCCTGGCTAGGATGAAGGCCAGGAGCCAGCACTAAGAAGCAGAAGAACACCCCAGCTCCCAAACTGGGGCTCAGCCCGACAGCAGAGATTTCAGAGGAGCCCGGGGGCCAGGTGGACAAAGGAGCGCAGACAGAGCTGGACGGGCCCTAGGCTAGCGGGCAGGTAGGTGAGCGTGCAGGGGACTGGCAGCGTTTAAAGGGTGCTTAATCTTGAAGGGGCCAGCTGAAGCATGTTTGGGAAATGGGAAGCCTCTCCTTACTACCAGAGTCTCAATGGAAGAAGTAGTTGATTTTAGCCGGGCCCGTCCTCTCCCACGTCCTCCATGAGCTCCTCCACGCGGCCGGCGTCTTCCTGGGAAACTACTACTGCGACCCTGAGTGAGGGAAGAGGGTGGTTACAGTGGCAAGTCGGGAGCTCGTGATCCTGCAGCGTGCCGGGGCCGCGCGCTTGGGGGTGGGGAGAGAAGAAACGAATGGACAGAGCATGAGAGTTATTGACAAGGCCCAGGAGTCCCAGTCAGGGCAGGGCAAAAGCCAAGCTCTCAGACAGCAACAGGTAGGTAGCTCCGGCTCAAACCATGCCCCTGTCCCAAGGAGAAAGAGGGGCCAACATGGCACGAGGAGAAACACGCTGGCTAGAGAGACCTGAACTTCTAGTCCTCGCTCTCCGAGTGACCACGAACCCGGGCAATTCACTTCCCCCTCTATGTATCAGTGTTCCCCTTACAGAAGAGGACGCACCAAAGGATCTCTGAAAGGCTAGGACTCAATAAGCCAAGCGGGAAGCTATCAGGGACACAGGGCTACACCCCTGACAGTGGCATCACGTTGACCACCACCAGTGGCCGGATAGCCTCTCACCTGTTTGATGCGGGAACGAGCTGGGGAGCTGCGCCGCCTCCCCTTGTCCCCCTCGGCTTTGCCTCCACCAATAGCTGTCCCAGCATCACACAGCAGCGAGTCATCAGTCTCTGGCAGCGAGTCAGTACAGAGCCGCAGGGAGCCCTCATCTCGGGCTGGACTAACGTCTGTAGATACCCCCAGCTCCATGGACAAGGAGCCGCCCCCCTCGGGGTCGGGAGAGCCTAGCAGGGGCTCTGAGCCAGGAAAACTGGCACTGGCATCGCCCTGGCTCAGATTAGAGATCTCATTAACGATGTCGGATTTGATGAGAGCGGGTGGGGTAGGGGCCACTGGTACACGTAGCCCCTCTTGCTCTTCACAGGGTGAACCCTGCCCTGCCTGCTTGCCTTCTGGGCCATAGACCTCCATAGGGGTCACAGGGGCCAGCTCCTCGGGGTCCAGGAGCACAGGGGAACCCTTAAGTTCACCAGCCAAACTGCCAGGGGTCTGTCCAGCCTCTGCCTGTGAACCAGGAGTGTCAGTCCCATCCAGAGGGGCTGTGTCTTCCCCCAGACCAGAGAAGTCATCCAGAGCTGGGGCAGGGCTGGGTGCAGGGCAGGAAAGGTTCCCCATGGGGGAGGGGACAGGACTAGTAGGGCTGGGTTCCAAGGCTGGACACTCAGGTTCTGGGACTTTCTCAGTCTCCATCTCATGCGGCTCAGCCTCGTCTGAGACCTCCACTGCCTTCTCCATGGGACTCAGCGGGGAGGGAATGGACAGTGCCAGAGCAGGAAGAGAGCCCTGGGAAGGAGGGGAGTTTTGGGGAGGCAGGGAATGCTGGCGGAGTGGAGAACACCGAGAGGGAAGGGGCTCCATCAGGATGGGAGAGGCTGGTCCCATTGGGGAGCCTGGAGATGGGGGGAGGATCATAGGGGGTACAGGCTCAGGGTCAGTGCAGTTAGCTTCTGGCGGTGGGCTGATGGGCGTCTCAAGGATGGGGGCAGCCAACGGCGACTCAGGGTCACTGTCCCCTTTGGCACCAAAGGGGTACTCTAACTCCCCCAAAGGGGACAAAGCCGGCGGGGCCACAGCCGTGATAATGGGCGAGAGCGGAGGAGGAAGAGGATCTGGAGAGAGAGAGAAAAAGGGAGGCTTTTAGATTAGATGTGCCATAAAGGATTAAGACTGTCCCAGATAAGAAGGTATTAACATCCCTTTACCTGGTGGCATCAGCTGAGGTGACAAGGATGGCTCCCCGGATGGGGACAACGGCAACTCCTCAGGTAGAGGGGACAGAGGTGGTTCCCCAGGCTCAGACAGGGCCGGCTCTCCAAGCAAGGGGGATAGAGGTGGCTCCCCAGGTGGGAGGAACAAGGGCAATTCCTCAGGTGCAGGGCAGAGGCCTGGCTCCTCAGGGGGCTCTTCAGGTCGAGGGGACAGGCGCGGCTCCTCAGGCCGGGGGGACAGGCGCGGCTCCTCAGGCCGGGGGGACAGGCGCGGCTCCTCAGGCCGGGGGGACAGGCGCGGCTCCTCAGGCCGGGGGGACAGACAGGGCTCCTCAGGTCCAGGGGACAGACAGGGCTCCTCAGGCACAGGGGACAGGTGCAGCTCCTCAGGTCCAGGGGACAGGTGCAGCTCCTCAGGTCCAGGGAACAGGTGCAGCTCCTCAGGGGCAGGGGACAGGCATGGCTTCTCAGGCCGGGGGGACAGACGCGGCTCCTCAAGCCAAGGGGATAGACGCAGCTCCTCAGGCGCGGGAGACAGGCATGGTTCCTCAAGTGCAGGGGACAGGCGCGGCTCCTCCGGCCGAGGGGACAGGCACAGCTCCTCCGGCGGGGGGCTGAGTCGTGGCTCCTCAGGCAGTGGCAACAGGGATGACTCCTCTAGCGGCAGGGTCACGAGTAAGTCCTCCGGTGGTGGAGAAGCAGGTGAGTCTTCAGGTGGCGGGGAAGTGGGTGAGTCCTCAGGTGGTGGGAATAGGCGTGAAGCCTCCGGTGGTGGGGACGTGGGAGATTCCTCGGGCGGTGGGGACAGGGGAGATTCCTCAGGCGGTGGGGACAGGCGTGACACCTCAGGCAGGGGGGACAGGCATGATACCTCAGGCGGGGGGGACATAGGTGAGTCCTCAGGTGGTGGGGACATGGGCGAGTCCTCAGGTGGTGGGGACAGACGTGATGCCTCAGGTGGTGGGGAGAGGGGAGACTCCTCTGGTGGAGGGGACAGCGGCGATTCTTCAAACGGTGGGAACGGACGGGATGCCTCAGGTGGTGGAGACATAGGAGACTCTTCGGGTGGAGGAGACATGGGTGACTCCTCAGGGGGTGGAGACAGGCGAGATGCTTCAGGTGGTGGGGACGTGGGCAACTCCTCAGGTGGGGGGGAGAGGGGAGACTCTTCAAACGGTGGGGATAGGGGTGACGCTTCAGGTGGTGGAGAGAGGGGTGTCTCAAGTGGGGGAGATGGGGGTGACTCCTCTGGTGGAGAGAATGGTGACTCCTCCAGTGGAGAAAAAGGTGATGATTCAGGTGGAGGAGACAGAGGAGACTCCTCAGGCGGTGGAGAGAGGGGTGATTCCTCCGGCGGCGGGGACAGGCGCGATGCCTCCGGTGGTGGGGACGTGGGCGATTCCTCAGGTGGTGGGGACAGGGGCGACTCCTCAGGTGGGGGCAGCAGTGGCATCTCCTCATTTAGGGGGACCTCCAACCGGGGCTCAAGTTGGGCCCCTGCTCTCCCTGCAGACATAAAACACTATGCTCCCACCTAGCCCAGCTCTACTTCATAGAGTAGGCGAAGCAGACACTGTCCCTTGCCACAGAACAGACAGGAATTATTTTCAGGGACCCTCAAACCCCACTCACCTAGTGGTTTGGCTTCACATTGCAGGGGCCCCGGTTCCTTGGGTTGCATAGAGGTCACGTGCCCACCCTTTGGCTGCCCTTGGCATGCAACGTACAGAGCTTCGGGCTCATCAGTGGGGGTATCGCCAGGCTCTGGGGGTGAGAACCTGTAGAGGGTACAGGGGAGCAGGCACCGTGGCTCTCGTCAACTGTCAACCCCTAGAGAGCACACCAGGGCAGGGCGGGAATACTACAGATCATGCTGCCCACCTCGGGGCTCTCCTCCCAAAGTCAACTTGCTTTCACATGTCCCCTGCGGGTCTCAGTACTTCCAAACCCCCCCTCCCTATCTCTTCCAGTCCACACTACTTACCTGCTACAGACAGGGGGATGCTGCTCAGCAACAGAACTGACGAGCTGTCCTCCCTGGGCTTTGTGACAACGGTGACAGAGTGAGTAGTTTTCATACCACTCAGAGTTGGGATTCAGCTCTGCTGAGCCTGCCCCACAGGCCCGGCATACCCGGCATGCCTAGGGGAAGGAAGCGGGCAAAAAGAGGCACTGGTCAGAGAGCAGCCTGGAGAATAGCGCAGGACTCTGCACCACAGAGAAACAAGAGGCTGTAGGTGGGCAGAATTAGGGAGAGGAAGGCTGAATCGGGGGATCTTCACCTTGCACTTCCAAGAGTGAGCAGGCAGTTCCTCCATTGGTGGTTTTAGGCAGAAGGTATGGTATCCTTTGTCACACGTCTCACAGACCAACATCTTAGAATCATTCCCAGGTTTCCTGCAGGGACATGGGGAACGTAACGGGGTCCTTCCTCCCCTCATTTTCAACCCTAAGCCCTGCTTCGCTTCACCTACGGCTTCTCTCCTGCCCCCCACTTCTTACCTGCAGGCTTGGCACACTTTGCATTCCGGGCACTGCCAGCCAGCACGCTTGCGGGCGGTAAGAGCAGTGTCCAGGCAGGCCCCGTGATAGTGATGCCCGCAACTGGTACAGAAGAACAGGTCACACAATTCCCCTGGCCCCTCACATACCGCACAACGAGCCTCCTCTACAGTGGGAAGAGACAGAGAACGCGGGTCAGCTACGGATTCCCTGCAGGACTCGGCACAGCGCTCTCCACATAACAGACATTCCAGAGGACACAGAATGAACAAGCAACAAAGAGTTGAGTATCTGCCTAACACATGCCAGGCACTCTTCTAGGCACTGCGGACGCCACAGTAAGCAGGACACGCAAGAAGTCCCTGTGCTCCCAGGTTCGCCCCTATTTCCGTGGGGCACACAGATGGCGCTGTGCAGAGCACCCAGCCCCCGGGGCACACCTGGCCCCTCATCTGCCCTAGGGCCAGAGGGCAGGGCTTCTTACCCAGATGTGCAGCCCCCTCACTGTGCTCCGGGCATAGCAGCTGCAGTGTTTTCATGGATAGGAAGGAACCGCTGGCAGTCGCGCAGGGGAAGTGGTAAAGCCGCGCACATCCGGGGGAGCGGCAAGGGATGGAGGCACCGAGCCGGGTGCAGTGGGAGCAGCGCTGCCGGGGTGCAGACAGAGTGTCAGTGCCCACCACTCTCTCCCGAGCAATGGGTCGGCCACCAGCCCCGCCTGTCTCCCCACTGCCCTGCTCAGCCTAGGCTCTCAGAAGCCCGCCAGCCCGGCCGGCTCTGCCCTCTGCCTGGGCAGCCCCTCAGCTCCAGCCACACCTGTGAGATTCCTGAGAAGATGGCCTTGTCCACACCACATAGCTCTGGGCCCTCCTGCCCCCACACGCCCGCCGACCACGCAGCACACCAGTGGTGAGCCCAGCAGGACCCTTCACGATGGAGAGGGGTAAACAGAAAGGACAGAGTTAGCAAACGAGTAACCACTGGCTCAGGACTGCTCAGCCCATGCCCCCCTTCCTGCCCAAGTCGGCCACCCCACCTCCCCTCACTTACCTCCAGGTTCTCCTAGGTGGGCAGGTGTCAGGCCCTCCGGGAAGCCAATCTGTGACAGGTCCTCACTGGGCAGCGCTGCCTCGTTGGGCCCTGGGCTCCCCCCAGGGGACACCACTGGACACTGGGGCCAGTCAAATGGCAACTCAAAGCGCCGTAGTTCCCGCTGCCCATGTAGACTGGGCTCCCCGCAGTTACAGAGAGCACAACGCCGCACTGGACCCCCACTGTGGACATACAAGCATCAGCACCATGCCGGGCCCCGGCCCAAAGGCAACCCTAACAAGTCCCGTGATTTGGCATGCCTATGATTCCCAAACACTCAGCTTCCTAAATCTTCCTCCCTGAAAGCTGAGCTTCTCGGGCGCCTGGGTGGCTCAGTTGGTTAAGCAACTGCCTTCGGCTCAGGTCATGATCCTGGAGTCCCTGGATCGAGTCCCGCATCGGGCTCCCTGCTCGGCAGGGAGTCTGCTTCTCGCTCTGACCCTAACCCCTCTCATGTGCTCTCTTTCATTCTCTCTCTCTCTCTCAAATAAATAAAATCTTTAAAAGAAAAAAAAAAGAAAGCTGAGATTCTCAAATCAAATCTCTGTATGCCTTTATATCCTCATTTCCCAAACTAGTTACCTGCAGTCCTGGGGAGGCTCCTGAAGCCTAGGACCTCCAGAACTGGGCACAGAGACCTCCCCCACATGTGGGTTGGGAAGGTCTGGCTCAGTGGTGCCTGACTCCTCAGAGGCTGCAGGTCCATCAGCTGAATGAACAGAGAGAGAAGCATACATCAGCCATCATCCTCTATATGATACTAGTCCACTCATCAGACCCTGGAGATTAACCAAAACCCTTGGTAGATCACAGTGATGGCAATTTGCCTTTTGTTCCAAAGAACAAAGTCCTTCAATTACCTGTTTATTAGGCAGACTTAGCTTCTGTCCTTGTGTCAGGGCCTGAAACCTAAGGTTGCCTGGGAAGGGCAGAAGGCTGCCAGCAAACCCAGAATTTGCCCTACTCACCTGCCGGTTCTGAATCTTTATCCTCACCAGGCAGCTTCTGGCTGTCCATCCCTCTCTCCGACTGGGCAGGGCCCTCTCGGGGAGACCTGTCGGGAGCCAAAAAGAAAGATCTATATGTCTAGTAAGTCTCCCCAACTAAACACTTTTCCCAGAATCCTAGAAGGAAAACAGCTATACCTAACTAGACTTTACAGAAAATCGAGAAAAGCCACACCTACAAACTCCTGTTCTAATAACCAGGAAGGTCTTTCTCCTTAACCCTTATCCCACTACCTACTTCTTCCCCAGATAAACACCTACCATATTCTCCCACTCTGGATTCTCAGGGGATCCACTCCCCTTTCCCCCTTCCTACCTCCTGCATGAGAGTTCCCAGGGCAATAGCACCCAACTAGAAGCATATCCAATCTATATCTAGTACCACCCATTGCCTCAGGTCTGAGCTCTTGGCTCCTGGTGAGCCCTATTCCCTGGCTTTTTTCTTCGGATCTCAAGTCAGCTACCATCCTAGACGTATGTCAGTGCCAACCCAAGGGTAGCCATAACCCAAGAAGTCTGAGTCCAGTCAAAATCCCTCTCCCAGAGACAGAGCCTGAGGTCTTGCAGGATGGAGACTACATCACTGAAACTAAAGCCCAGCTATGGATGGATCTCTCCCACTTCCACGGGTTTCAACCACGAGATTCCAATCACAACAGAAGAAACTCCCCAATTCCCCCCCACTGCCCATCCAAATCCAGCTCAGACCCCTGCTGTGACTGAGCTCAGGATCTCACCCAGCCTGAAGGCCTCAGGTCGTTGCCCTTAGCAACGCCAACTGCCCTTCCTCCTCAGATGTCCCTAGTAGTTAACAGAAGTGGGCCTTAAGAGTTACTGAGCATGTGTAGCCAGGCTTGAGGCTAGGCATGCTGGGAGTTGTAGTCTCAGGAAACACACTGCCACTTGGAGGAGTTCTAAACCGGGGAGGACACAGCAGAGCAGAGTAGCTTCCTTCCTCTTCCGTCAAGCAGGGTTTCCACACACACTATGGGGGCGGGGGGTAACGGTCCCCTTTCTACAGTATGCCTGCCTATACCAGAGCCAAATGAAACACACTGAAGTTATACCTAAGAAGGTATGCCCACCCTTTAGGCATATTTTCCTAAACCCCAGAGGGAACTAATAAGCACAGTACAAAAAAGAGAGAAGTGAAGAGTTACAGAGGTGAGGAAGAAGAAAGACATCTTTTAGAAGAAGGGAATAAAGGGATAGGTGCAAGCAGCTCTTAACGGGAAGGGTAGGGGCGTAAGCAGAGAAAAGAGTGCAGAGTGTTCCTAAGGATTGGGGGTGGGGGCACGGGAAAGGGGAAACCCCTAAAACGACTCTAAATAAAATTTGAGAAATTTCTCTCTCCCACCTTTTCCACTCCTCTTTTTTAACCAGAGGGTCCACACCAACCTTAGTAAGGACAAGCGTCTCTTCCCAAACCAAATACCCCAGTGGTCGACCACTGGGGCTGAGTGACTGGGGCAGATGAGATGGGGGAACCCTCAAAGGGGCCCAGGATGGGTAAATCAATTACCTAAGAACCACAATTATCACTCCTCTTTCCCTGAGCATACACTCCATTTCCAGAGACTGGCAACACATCTTCTGTGACTTATCACAGGAAAAGAAGTTTTGTTTTACTTTTTTTCCCCGTCACACTCTCAGAATCTACTAGATTGGGAAAGATACAATGTTACCTCCATTCCCAGGTCATCTCTTTCCCAAACCTGTCACACAATCACACCTGAAAGGAAAGTAGGAAGGTCATCTGGCCAGCTCACAGAAAAGTAGCTCTGGGACTTCAAGGGGCCCTTAGAAGCCACTGTTGGGAAGCAGGGGTTCGAAGTCAGGGCCCCAGCCAGGTCCCTTTTCCTATTCAGTCATTCAAGGCCTGACCACACCCAGAGACTTCAAAGTTGCCTAAATGTGTGCACCTTACTGTACCTTACCACTACATGACCCCAAAGATCCTCCACCAGCTCTGCTCTCACAGTTAAGGCCAAAGGAGTCACAAACAGTAAGAAATAAAAAGCAACAGTGATAATACAGGAGGTGGGAGGAGGACTGCCTCACACAAGGCCAGAGGGACAAATTCCTCTGCCCTCCCCCGAACGCAGCCCTCTCAAGCTGGTGAGGCTGGCACTGCTCACGGAGGTACAGAAACCACCTTTGTCCAGCCTTGGAAGACAGAGTACCAACATCCTCCAAAGCCAGAGCCTCATTCATGGGGCCATGGAAGATAGATCAAGCAGCAAAGAGTAGAGTGTCCTCCAAGCTGTACCAAAAAGAATCTAGGGGTACCTCCAAGAAGCCTGGACTCCATTTCTCTACCCTGCAGTCTAGCACCTGCACCCCAATGCTGAGTCCCAGTTGCCAGGCCCCTGAACGGATCAAACAAATGAAGACCACAGGTTCCCCTGTCCCATCTTTCACAGCCAGAAATCACACACACACACACCCAAGGGTTTTTTTTCCCTGGATCTAAATTGGGTTAATACCTAGCTAGGCTTCCTCTGGGAAACTAGAGATCCCAGAGAAGTACAGATCTAGGGAGTAAAACGGTGCTGGCTTCCCTTAGTCCTGGGCCTAAGAGGCCCAAAACAGCAAGGAAGAAGACATGGATTCGTCTCAACCCACTCTCCCCCACTGCCTCCATCCCAGATCAATAGCTTTAACTCCATTTTCCCAGCCAAAGGGGAAATGGAGGCTTGGGGAGGTGAAAGGCTGAAATAGGCCCTTGAGTGAACAGCTCTTCTGTAGGACTCAGGACTTCCTGGTTCCCAGCCTGAGAATCAAACCACACCTCTCCCCACCCCCATTTTAGGCCAGCCCTCCAGGAAAAATCCAAATGGCAATACTGGCCCTGTCGACCCTCCAGACTGTCTCTGGGTCATCCTGGGGTTAGCCACAGCTAACAAGGAGAGGTCCCTCCCAAGGAAGTTCTTTGGGGCCAGACAACAGGAGGGACGCTCCTGAGGAGGCAAAGGCAGAGAGATGGGTGACAGCTAGCCTCACTCCACCACCCCTATAGCACCTCTCAGCTCAGGGTTACCACCCAGAAATCTTTCAAGAGCAAAATCCCTATTTTCTCCTTTCCAAGACCAGGCCCAAAGGGAGCTAGCCTATGTACGTTGGAGGGGGTGGAGTGAGGGAGCAAAACACACCAGCCAAATCCCTGCTGGGCAGCATGACAGCTGTGAGAGGGGCTGTCCCAGCCCAGGGCCCAGAGGCATGAGGCTCATGCTGCACCCTTCGTACACTCACATACACACCCCTTCTTCCCCCAACACCTCCTGCCAGGGTTGGAAACACAGGCTTCAGCAGAAACAGCTCTGAGCAGGTCATTTCTCCTCCAAAGAGGGACAGGCCACCCTATTCTGCAGGCTTGGGACAAGATCAGAGGACCAGTTAACATTCCCTGATTGAAAAGGGTTGGAGAGGTCTGGGAGGGGCCTGTGGGATTGGCCAGGGACTTATGGGCAACCAGCTCTCCGCACCAGGCCCAGAGAAAGCGGGAGACAAAAGCCATTTTTTTGCAGCCCACATTCGCAGGGAGCAAATCTCAACAGCCTCCTCTATAATCCCCTAGAGATTATGTCCATCCCCAGAGGAGGAGAGGCAAAGCAGACTAAGACAGCACTAGGCCTCGCTGGGGTCACTTTGCCAGGCAGGGGCAGTTTAAAGTTGAACAGCAAGGCCAGAGCTGCCCCCAGCCCCGCCTCCTTCTCGCCCTAGCCACCCCCTTCATCACACTAGTCAATTTCCACACACTCTCCCCTTTGCACAGTGAAATAAGGCCTGGTGAAAGACCTAGGGTTCCTGGAGTCTCCCAGAGACTGCTTCTGGGTGCCCGGATGGGCAAGAACAACCTTAAAGTCCAACCTGGCATTAAGTCTGACCTGGCAGGGGCACTCTATCCTCCCTCCCAAAGTTGTTCTGTTCCCAAGGCCCACAAGGAACCCTGAGGGAGAAGCAGCCAACTGGGATTGGTGCTGGCATCAGGGCCTGGGTCCTAGTTTAGCAGAGCTTCCCCCCAACACAAAAATAAACAGGCAGAAAGGCGATCTGGCCAGGTTCCCAAACTCCCGTGGTTCCCTGAACCCCCAGTCTTTAAAGAGGCACAGCCCAGACACCAGGCCTCAGTTCTGCCCCGGCGACTGGCTCAGGTTCCCTTGACAGACCCTGCCAAAGGAACCCTCCTCAGCTCTGGCACCCCTTTCTCCAACCTAAAGGCCAGCTCCGGCCAAGATAGTCCATCTGGCTATGCCCCCAGTCCAACCCTTTCTGGGCCCTGGCCGGGCAGACTTCACTCACCTCTTCACAGGGCGATCCAGAAATCCTCATCCGAGAACATGGCCAGAGCCCGGGCCGCTCCCCGACCTCCAACCGCCAGAGCGATCACAGCCGCCCCCCGCACGGGGGGGCTTAGGGGGGCCAAGAACGGTAAATCCAGGTCGGAGTGGCCACCCTCCTCCCCCCCCCAAAAAAGCAAGAAGCCAAAGAAAGGTTCTCTGCCTCGGGTTCCAGCAGTTTAGGTTTCCATGGACAGCCCCAGGGCGGCGAATCCCGAGCGGACACAAAGAGAGCACCGGTGGCTTTGATCTTGGGCGAGCAGGCTCCGCATCCGCGTCGCCGGGCGGCCTCTCAGTCCTAGGGCCGGGCCAGCGCCCCGGCCGCCCGCGCCGGGCTCGGGCGGAACGTCGAGGCTCTCCAGATGGAACGTCGAGGCGCCTCCCCAGCAGCCCGGAAGGAATGCCGCGCCGCCCCGCGCCGGGCCCGGATGGAACGTGAGACCCTCGCTGGAGCGCCGAGCCCCTCTCCCCGCCCGGGCCGGCGCCCCGGGGCCGCGCGAGCTACGGCGACGCGGAGCCGGCGGGGCCGCGGGGCTGAACCTGACACACACCCAACGCCGGGCTCCTCGACCCCGAGCGCTCGCCCTCTGAGGCTTCGAGCCCCCCACCTTCTGCTCCCCCCCCCCCGGGGAAGGGAGGAAGGTAGGTGGGCGAGGAAGAGGAAGGGGCGGGCGGTGCGAGCCCTCTGCCCGCTCCCCTCCGGCCGCTCCAGGCCCGGCGCTCGCCTCCCTTCCCCTCTGGCCTCGGGAGCTGCCCCGCCCCCGGCCTGGCCGGCTCTGATCGGCGGCACCCCTTCGACCCCCGGCTGGCTGTGATCGCGGGGGGCCTAGAGGTGCATGGCCCAACCCCGGCTCCCGGCACCGGGGGGTCAGGAAACTGAGCGGAAAGTGGGGAACGAGGCAGCCATTTGCAACCGGAGAGGAAAGTAGTGCAGCGCGGCGCCGCTCCGCCTCCCCCCCTCCGCCTCCTGTTCGGCCGGTAGGGTGGTTCCTGCGAAGGGGCTATTTCCTGGCCCAAGATCTCGGCAGCGGTCGTGGAGATTCGGGAAGCCTCCGGCGCGAGATCCGGGGGGGCCTTTTGCCTGGGGAACCCCACTCTAGAAGCGGAGAAAGGAGAAGACGCGGCCCTATTTTGTGTTGGAGCGGAGCGGCGGAGGGATACGGCCCTCTCGGAGGAAAGGTTGTGACTCTGCAGTTCTACGCACACGCTGCGGGATCCCTCCGCTTCGGGTTAACCCCGACTGCGCCGGGCCGGCCACTGTGCAGACACGTGGGAATGAAGCCCCCCTCCTCTGCGCCCCGGCCCTGGACCTGCCTCCTTCACCGCCCGGCTGGTGAAACTAGGACTCCGGCCACTTTCTAGTTCCGTTCCCTTGCAGTTCTCGGCCCCTGAAACCACCTGCCCCCTTGCCTTGGCCAGGGGCAATCTTTCGCGGGAGGGGGATGGAAGAAGAGCCAGGAGATTGGCCGCTGCTCTGCATCCTGGGAACTGGAGTCCGCAAATGGAGAAAGTGAGGCACGGCGCCTGGCGCTGCAATGGGTGGGTTCTTGCCACGTTCGGGGGCCCGAAGGAAAGCGGGACGAGTACCTAGTCGTTCCTTCTGGCTCTCAAACCCCCTCCTGAGGAAAGAAGAGTCAGTGCCCACACAATCACCACACACACACCTCCCCCATCAAAACATAAATGTGGAATTTCCTTCCTTTCCCGGGTGCTCCCACTCCGACCCCCAGTCTTTCTCTCGGGACCTTCAGGCCCTGTGTCCCCTTTTCTAGTAAACAGAAGGGATGGACCTTGGAGCCTTGTTGCTACCTGGCCGGAGTGCTGTTACTCTAGACAAGATCCCAAAACACTACTTGCAGGCATTCCCCCACACACCCCAATAAGTCTGGGCAAGAAGGGATTGGAATGCCTTTTCTGCATTAGCTGTAACCACGGCTGAACAGAACGAGACAAATTAACTATGTGCTAGATACTTAATATATTCTTAGTTATTTCTCACCCTCGTTATGAACTAAGTGGAATTAAGTCTATGATGATGAGATTGAGGCTAAATAAAATAGGCAAAATTTCCCAACGGACCACATCAAGTGACATCCATGGGTCAAACCAATGGCCATGTTTTTCCTAGGATTATATATATTTATATAATAAAAAAAATTTTTTTAAGGAGGACGTGGAGAAAGAGGCAAATCAGGTACAGGGCTGGTTTTGTGGGAAAGGGTTTACAGTGTTGTCCTATAGAATTTTCGGCAATGATGGAAATGGCACTAGAGCTACACTAATTTGGCTTAGCCACATGTAGCTATTGAGCACTTTGAAATGTAGGTGGTGCAACTGAGGACCTTTTTGTTTAATTTTAATACTAAATTAAAACTATGTGAAATGTGGCTTCCATATTGGACAGTGCAGAAAACCTAAATCCGTACCAACCAGTCAGGTTCATAGGAGGGATCAGAACTAGGCATATCCTGTGCTAGCCACACAGTGGCATCATATACCCTGCACTGACCATGCAGTTCTAGTTCAGCAAAAAAAGTCCAGGGGCGACCCACACCTGTCCCAGCTATAATGAATAAATTAACTGAGACAGGTTGGAAAATGGGGGCGCGTGCCTGGCTCAGTCAGTACAGCACACTCTCTTTATCTTGGGGTTGCAAGTTCGAGTCCTACATTGGGTGTAGAGATTACTTAAAATCTTTAAAAATAAATAAACTTTTTAATTTTAAAAAAGTTGGAAAATGGAAGGTCCCTCTCTACTCTATACCCAGAGGCCGGGAGGCTGACCTTCACCAAAAAGACCTCCCATAATATAGCCACTGTTTCTTAAGGGTTTATTATGTATGAGAGACTATGCTAAGCATTTCATATATCACCCCAATTTAATTCTCAACTCAACCTTATGAAGGTTTAACTGCACTTCGTAAATGAGAAACTGAGGCTCAGCCAGGTTAAGTGACTACACAAGGTCATACAGCTAAGTGGAAAAGTATTCCAACCTAGCCACTAACTACTATTCATGACTTTTATCAGGCCTTTGAGATTGCTTGATACACTTTTAGAAAACTTCAAACATTTGTAAGTCTATCCCAGACCTCATGGAAAGGGCAGCAGGGCAATAGACAACCTATAGTGAGTATTCCAGGTCAGATGTGCAAAAGGACCTCATTTTAATGTAAGGAGAGTGTGGTGACAACCCTAAAAAGAATCCTAAACCACTGAGATTGCTCTTTGGAGAATGCTCCTTCCAGCAGCCCTTATTTTTTAGATTCTAGATTAGAGATGCAAAAGCAGCCGGCAAAACTTTCGAAAACTAGCATGACACACAATCGCCCCAACTGTAAGCCCAGCTAGCCAAGAGTCGGGCTCCAGCAAGATCACGGCTAAGATTTTGCCCATCCTCCCCAACTAAGTGCATGGACAGGGTACCTCAGACTCCCTCACGTGGCAAGAGAAGTCTGTGTTCTCCCTGTGAGGGATACTATTCCAGTAACACTCATAAGTCCTTGGAGGAGGTATTAGGCCAGTTAGGACCTAGGTCTGATGGGGGTGGTGGATGAGCAGAAAAAGTAGAGGCAGCTAGGACCAATTCTTCCTAGCTGAAACGTCCACCCTCTTACTGAGATGGCAGGTTAAGAAGAAAGAGTAGAAGTAGGGGCGCCTGGCTGGCTCAGTCCGTTGAGCAGTCAGCTCTTAATTTTGGCTCAGGCCATGATCTCAGGGTCATGAGATCGAGCCCCCGGAATCTCGAGAGTATCTCTCTCCCTCTCCCTCTGCCCCTCCCCCTCCCCAGGCTCAGGCACATGCTCCCGCATGCTCTCTCTCTCAATAAATAATCTTAAAAAAAAAAAAAAAAACGGAAGCAATACCCTTTCACACCTAAAAAAGTGGCACAATTCCAAAAGTGTGAAGGGTGTGAAAAGGTCACCCAAGGTATGAAAAGACCAAAGAACATCAACTTAATGAAAGGCTCTGGGGACATGGGAGTGGAAGGATGGATACACAGCATTATTTCTTACTTTACTCAACTCTCTTAGAAAGCCAAAATCTTCACCAACACTTCAGTCCCTGCCTCTACACTCCTTCTCAATTATTACATCACTAGGATGAGGGGCTTCCTTCCTCCCCAAACCTTAGCCTCTCTCTGAGTGCCAGCGAATGCCAAGGCCCCAGGAGGGAAGCTAGGTCAGCATGCGGCAGCTGGCCACTAGAGGGCGGTATTTCTGTAGTTAAGGGGACCTTGAGCGTCTATAATCCTGGATGGAGTGGCAGCCAACTGGTACCGGCATAGGAGAACCTAGCAGAAAAGAAAGGTGAGAAAAACTAAGCAGTAAGTCTTAGGCTAATGGTCCTCCTGAATGAGTGAGGCACGAGGAATAGGAATGAAGTAGGAGGAAAGAGTTAGCCCTGATTCCCCACCAAAAGTCACAGTCACCACTCCTTGGAAAAGGAGATACTGGCCCTGAGCTCTCCCCACATACAGAGAAGCCAGCGACAAAAAGATTTCTCAGTTTATTTGCATATATACATTGTCACCCTAGGGAGCCAGCTCCACTTCAGGAATCCCCAGCTCCCCTCACCCAGCCAACGCCCAAAACCTGCACAGAAGACAGGGTCCTAAATAAACAATGCTTAGGACTCGTATCCCAACCCTGCAGGTTATAACAATTCATTTAGCAAAAACAGAGGACTAGAGGCCAGTCCCATGAGACATCCTTGCCCCATTGTAAACATTGACAACCAGGCCATTAGAGCCTGGAAAAGTGTGCAAACATGAGGGTACCACACTGTGTGACCAGAGGACCAGGGACACAGCTGGCAACCATACCCGTGAAGTCCTAAGGGCCTATACCCCCTGGAGCCTGGCAAGTGCCAGGGGCAGAATCAAGGCAGCTACCCAATGCCTGAGGGCTCACATGAGCCGGCAGCGGCGCTCTTGCCCATAGGAATTCTCTACCCGGGCAATCTCCTGGATGACTTTGGTGAAGATGCCTCGAGTCAGCTGCAAGGGACAGAGATTCGGGGTGGGGGGGGGAAAGTCAGTTCATTGCCAATACGACCCAGCTCTGAGGTGTATACCCCACTCCCCGACCATCCTCACCACCAAGCAGTGCCATAAGAAAAACACTGCTACCCTGATTGTGCCCCTAAGCTTCAGGCCAAGCACCTGGTTCTCTCGAGCAGATGACTCCATAAATGTCGCACCCCAGGACTCTGCCAGCTTCTTCCCTTCAACTGCCTGGACCTCCCTAGAAGCAAATTTGGAACATAAAGATGGAAGATAGCAATGTCCCCATGTTCTCTGCAAAATCATTATAGAATCTAGACTTCCTCTGACCCATCCTGTTTCTAAGGTTTGGGAGGTGGGTTGGGGAAGGAGAAAAATAAAGGAGAACTCAGAAGCCTAGGACTGAGGCTTGAAATATGAAATTATAGCTTTTGCGATAGAAGGGTTATCTTGCCTTAACCTTCAAGTTAGAAACAAAAAGAGGTGAAATGATTCATTCAAGTCAGTGGCAGAGCCAGGACTAGAGCCTGACTGTTAGTCCATCTCACTTTCCTTTGCCTTGAGCTATAGAGATCTCCGTACCTGTCTGGAGAGAGATCTGCTTTGTTTCCCACTAGCACCACCGGCAGCCTGTGAAGAAATAACAGTTACTACAGGATCCCCTTCCAGTCTGCCTGGAACCCAACTCCCTTCGCATCGGGGCTGGACAACTCCCCAGCAGATCAGACAGGATTTGTCCTGGTCTCCTCCCTCACTTGGACCCTCCACTCTCTTCCATCTCCTCATGTCCATACTCTGTCTCTATCTCCCAGGGCCACTTACCGAGTTTTCCCGTGGCCTTCATGTAGCTTTTGGTACAGACTCTCAATGACTTGGAAGCTTTAAACACAAGAAATGGAGCTATAAACTTATTCTGGGACAGCCCTCAGACGCTCCCAAGTCCCCCACTCATAACCTTGGTCACTTACCTATGCAGAGAGGTGACAGAATACACAAGCACATAACCATGGACCCCAATGATGAATGAATAGGGCAGAATGCTGTACTCATCCTGACAAGAAACAGAAACATCAACACCTAGATACACAACACTCAGATGGCAAAGGTTGGTGGGTTGCATCCTGGGGACCCTCCCTGGGGCACTCCCTACTCCAGTCATTTCTATTAGACAAGTATTTACAGAGTAGCTCCAATGTGCACTGCACACTACCGGCTGCTAAAATGCTTTTCTTTTAAAACTACTTCACAGATAGATGAGCCATGGAGGCAACCAGACTTCATCATCTCCCATTACTGAACTGCCACATTTAGATTACCCTACCCCAAACTGGTACCTGCCCTGCTGTGTCCACCAGGTGTAGGTGAAACTCATCTTTGCCAAGAGTCACTATCTTGCTGTAAGCTGAAAAGAAAAGAAAACTTGACTGTGAGGTGCCTTGTAGGGCTAGCAATGTGTGCCCCGATGCGTTCTTAACTCTAGGGGTGATATATAGATGGGCCAGGACCAGGGAGCACTCCAGGCAGCTGGAGAGACAATGTCAAGGTTCTTATTGTCTAATCTACACCATCCTGGATGCAGTATCCTGCAAAATCCACACTCCAGCTCAACTAATAGAACAAGATTGCTAGAGAAGAGATTATATTTAATGGATAATTAAATCGGCCCCTTGGCACCAGGAAAACCCCAGATTACAGAATTAGGTGGGGCAACAAAGACCTCCCTGCTCCATCCCTAGGGGAGAAATCTACTCACTGTTCTCCACTGTAGGATCATAGCCTTCCAGGAACTCGCCCTCCACAAACTGATGTGCCAAAGATGTCTTCCCTGTGGGAAGCAGTGGTAGTTGTATCCAAATCATCCATCCACATTTACATCCTCTGTCCTTTCGGACTGTGGCCCAGGACTAAAGAGGACCCCAAATTAGCACCCTAGCCTGTGGGTGCCATGCAATGTTTTTCCTTAGCCTACCCTCACCCTCTTTTCGCCTTGGGTCTCTGCACCCTGGCCACCGGATGCATTCAGTAGCGCCGCAGGAAGCCTTTCCTGCCGCCTTTCCGCACCCCACCCCCGGGAAGAGCCGGGATTCCCCTAGGATCAGGTCTGCCCCGCACCCGGACACCTGAGACTTGCCACCCACACAGACCGCGCCCCCGTCATCAAAGCCTGACCCCATCCCCACCCCTCCCAGGTTAACACAGGGGACCACTCTGGTGTTCCTGCAACCAAGCCCACATTAACCCTTACATGCTCCTACTTCCTGCAGCCCTCCACACACTACCACCACCCCAGCCTTTCCTCCTCCATCCTTTCAATCCTCGTCCTACAACCCCGTTCTAACGATGCCACCATTCCTCTCTGGGTCGCGTTCCCGCGACAGCGCGCCTCCTCTGGCCACAAAGCCGCGGTGCGTCCGTGCTCTCCCCAAGGCTGAGACTCACCTACAGAGCGGTACCCGAGGATGACCACCTTCCTGTAGCGAACTAGCGGCATGGCAGTAGCCGGCCCCGAGGGGCTTGCCGAACTGCGGGCTGAAAGAGCCCTAAGCAGAGGAGATCAGAGTGTAAGGCAGGCGCAGCAACCGGCACAGCAAAGTCGCTCACCCCGAAGCTGCCAGGGACAAGCTAGAGGGAAACCAAAACAAGCGCCGCGCCCGGAGCTGGCCACGTGATCACAACACAGCAAGACTAACGCGAGGGAGCCGGGCGCCGGGGGATCTACAGTGCCGCGCCGCTCCGGGCTCCGCCCCCCAGGCCGCTCGCCATTGGTTCATTAGAAAGAATAAGGGCGGGGCCGTCAGCGGGAGGGAAGGGTGGGCCTCACGTGGAGCAAGAGAACCAGGAGCTGCGCCTGCGCAGACTAGAGCCGGTTCATTCATAAAGAAACAGAAAGGAGCCCGGGGTCCTAGAGGTGTTTGCGCATTTTCAACCTAGCAGAAGCGGCTGCGAAGAATCGTGGATGGAAAAATATTCGTTGTGGCTGGGCTGGAATTTCTTCTCAGAAGATTCTAGGCTTCCCTTCTGCGAGGTCTCTGAGATCCTTGGATGGGGGGGGAAGGCCCAAATTCCAAAATATTACCTCTGTTTCCCCCAGACTTTGGCCCCAGATCTTTTATTGTCGATTTCCCCAGTCTACCAGGATCTTCGGAAATGCGATTCTTATTCTTGAGAAAGTCGTTAGAATTTGTGGCCAGGTCGTCTGAAATTTTGTTGTCATCATCATAATCAAATGCATTAATTTATTCAACAAATATTTATTATGCATATGCTATGTGTTTCAGGCATTGTTCTAGCTTTGGGGATAGAGTGAAGAACGTGACAGACGTCTCTGTGCTCACAAAGCTTAAAACCTAGTTGGAAGGGACAAACATATAAACAAGGAAATATTAGATGGTATTAAGTGATATAAAAGGTGGTATAATAAGAAATGGCCACATTAGATTAGTAATACTTCCTCTCAAAGGAATCCCTATTTAAATTGAGGTCTAGGGGCGCCTGGCTGCCTCAGTCGTCAAGCGTCTGCCTTCAGCTCAGGTCATGGTCCCAGGGTCCTGGGATGGAGCCCCGTGCCGCCCACCGGGCTCCCTGCTCAGCGGGAGGCCTGCTTCTCCCTCTTCCACTCCCCCTGCTTGTGTTCTCTCTCTCACTGTGTCTCTCTCTGTCAAATAAATAAAAATAAAATCTTTAAAAATAAATAAATAAATAAATTGAGGTCTGAAAGACAATAAGGAGCCAGTTAGCGTGAAGTTCTGACAGAAGAATCCATCAGTGCTATGGGTGCTACGATGAAAATAAATTTGTTAAATTTCAGGAGAAAGGGAGGGAGAGAGAGTGTGTGTGGACCTAAAGCAGATGAAATCTAAGAGGATGGCAGGGGCCAGGCCATGTAAAGAAGTTTGGGTACCCAGAAAGCAGTTGAGGATCTGAATATCTGAACTGTATTTCTAAAAGTTTTCCCTGGTTAAAAATAAATAAATAAATTTCTCTCATTGTGAAGAATGAGGGGGACAAGGGCAAGAGGGGAAGAAGGGAGATCAGCTAGGAGACTTACTTGTAGTCCAGGTGAGAGGTGAAGGGGGCTTGACTAGAGTTGCAGAGATGAATGAAGTAGAGAATTTTGGATACATTTTGAGGCTGAGGTCAATCTGATTTGCTAAAGGATTGGATATAGCAGGTGAGGGAGGGAAAAAGAAGAAAGAAAACAGCTAGGTTTATGGAGTTCTACTTTGCGCCAGGTGCATCTCATTGTTATCTCATTTAATATTCACAACAGCCCTAAAGTTGGTAATTGGTATTTTTTATCCATTATCTACAAATATTTATCAAACAACCATCATACCCCATGCACCCTTCTAGATGCTGGGAATAGAGCAGCAAACAACACAGACAAGGTCTTTGCTCACAAGGAGCAAGTATTCTTTTGGGAGAAGACCAACAATCTACAAATGAACAATAAATAAACTACAATAAAAAAGTAATAACTGCAGTGGGAGGAAAAACAAGGTATTAATGGGCTAGAGAGTAATGGGGTGCGGTATGCCCCTTCTTTTATATGGTATCCTAGAAAGCCTGAGGAGGTGACATTTGTACCTGAGGCTTGAATGATGGGTAGTTATTATCACCCTTATCTTACAGATGTGGAAACTGAGACTTAGCCATATAGATAGCACACAGAAGGTAGTTCTTCTGGAAGGGCTTCATGAAGTAGGTATGTAGCAGTTAGACTGTACCGGAAGACAGGCTTTGTATAACTGTGGAACTATCTAATGCTTTAGAAAGTCCAAATATACAAAAGTTGTTTCAAAGAGCCACTTACTCTGGCCTCAGAAAGGGACCCAAAAAGCTTTTCAACTGGCTAAAGGAAGTTCCTTGCAGACCAGCAATTTTATGTTGAATTATTTGGCCTGAGTGAGGTTGGTGGAGATTCCAGATTGGGTCTTAAGCACTGCAGGGTAGAACAAAGAACTATATTCAGTGAAATTCAATAAAAATCTATTCATCTCCTACTTTGTACCAGATACTCACACTTGCACCACCTGTTGCACAATATGGATGTAAAGATAAATGAGATGCCTTTTGTGCTGTTTTTCTTTCCAGATTAACTCTCTATTCTTTTCCACCCAGATTTGTTTCCAGGAGGCAGACCTTGCCCCCTGGATCCCAGCAGAGTTCAGCCTAAGGGAAGCCCTCACAGAAGGTCAGATGGAGTGGGGAGAGTATCTGTGACCCCCACTGAAGGTCCTAGCACCCCTCAAGTCACTCCTCCAATACCCCCCCCACACACACACATCTCTTGTTTTGTTTCTAGTTGCTTCCGGCCTTTATTGGTGACAGCTTCTCTGATACTCACCTTAAGGTACTGCTGTACCCCTGTGGTTTCCCAATACCTTTGTAAATAGGTTCTTTATTAAATCATTCTCAAATTCTCTTGTTTTCAATCAGGAGGAAAGCAAAAGGGCTAAGACGAAGGGCTTCTTCCTCTTGTGGCTTTTTCTTTTTATACAGGGAAAGAAGATCTCACAGCAGATTTTCACCTAAAAAAAAACCGAACTATTATACGGCCATCTCTAGATGCAAGGGAGCCTGGAAATTTTAGCATTTTCTTTTCTACCCTCAATAATAAAGGAAGGCAAAAGAGAAGGTGATTCAGGGGCGCCTGGGTGGCTCAGACGGTTAAGTGCCTGCCTTCAGCTCAGGTCATGGTCCCAGGGTCCTGGGATTGAGCCCCGCATTGGGCTCCCTGCTTGGTGGGAAGCCTGCTTCTCCCTCTCCCTCTCCCTGCTGCTCCCCCTGCTTGTGCTCTCTTACTCTATCTCTCTCTCCCTGTTAAATAAATAAATAGATAAACTGCTAAAAACAAAAGACAAACAGTGTTAAAAAAAAAAAAGGAATAAATGTTCAGTGAGCCAATCCACAAGACCTGCACACCTCAGGACCAAGATATTAGTTTATTAAATATTAATCACCTTAGAGAGTAATGCATAAATGGTTACTTTGTAAAGATCACAGATATACAAATATAGGGTCAACTAAAGAAAGTAAAATATTCTAATGGCAGGTAAATGGGCTTGGAATAAAATTTCTAGAGACAGCATCATATATTTTGCTATGTCTCAAACAACTGAGATAAAATAAAGATTAAATGCTCTCAGGAAACTGTTTTAAGTATCTCTATGAAAAGTGAAAACATTTTTACTATGTTTGTATCAAAAGTATGGGTTCCGGGGCACCTGAGTGGCTCAGTCGGTTAAGTGACCAACTCTTGGTTTCACCTCAGGTGGTGATCTTGGGGTCCTGGGACTGAGCCCTGTGTCAGGCTCTGCGCTCATTGGGGAGTGTGCTGGAGATTCTCTCTCCCTTTCTGTCTCCCTCTACCCCTCCCCCTTCTCGTGCTCTCGTTCTCTAAAATAAATACATAAATTATTTTTTAAAAAGTATCGGTTCCAGGGGCACCTGGCTGGCTCAGTCTGTAGAGCATGCAACTTTGGGTCTCAGGATCACAGTTTGAGCCTACCTTGGGCATAGAGATTACTTAAAAACAGCAACAATGATGACAAAAACTTGGTAGTTTAAAAAAAAACAATGTATTCTTTCTCCTGGTTCTGTGGGTTGAACTGGCAACTCTTCTGTTGTGTCTCTTGGACACACTCCTGTGGTTACCAGAGGCCACAGACCCTGTTGGGTGGCCCTTTCCTCCAACTACAGCTAGTTACAGATCTTTCTGGGTTCTTGTAACCCTTCCTTTCCTGACCCCTTCAGGCCTAGGGGTTCCTTCTAGTGTTCCTCGCTGATGCCAGACTCAATGTTTCACCACTCTGGTAGATATTCTTTAACCCTACCCACAACTTTACGAACAGTATGAACAGCTCTCTTGTTATATTTTCCTCAGTTCCCCCATTTGAGTGTGCAATCTGTTTTCCCCAAGGACTCTGAATGATATACCTCTGAATGTTAATGTTATAGAGGGAAAATTATCAAGTAAAAGATTAGAGGCAAAATTATATTACATCACTGTATGAGTAGCTAGAAGCATAGAGGAAGAAACCATTCTCAAGAAAAAAAAAAGAAAGAAAATAAGGAAGAGAAGAAGGGAGGAAAGGAAGGAAGGAAGAAAAGGAAGGAGGGAAGGAAGGAAGGACAGAAGGAAGGGGCTTGTTTCTGTCTGGAAAGATCTGAGATTTCACATGGTACTTGATAATTGAGCCGGGCCTTAAAGCTTGAGAAAGCCCTAGGGAAAAAAGCAAAAAGTTAAGGGAAGACTGTGTGTCCGGAAATACAGAGTGGACCCTGCAGCACTCTGTGTGTATGGGCTGTCTGGAAATTAAACCTGGATATTAGACTGGGATCAAATCAGGGAGGTCTTTGAATGCCAGCTTTAAGAATCTGATTTGTGGGGCGCCTGGGTGGCTCAGTTGGTTAAGCATCTGACTCTTGATTTCAGCTCAGGTCATGATCTCAGAGTCGTGAGATCAAGCTCCACATGGGGCTCTGTGCTGGACCTGGAGTCTGCTTAAGATTCTCTCTCTCCCTCTCCCTCTGCTCCTCCTTCACCCCCATGCACGTGCTCTCTCTCTCTCTCTCTCAAAAAAAAAAAAAAAAGGAATTTGATTTGGGGTGCCTGCCTGGCTCAGTTGGTAGAGCGTGCAACTCTTGATCTCGGGGTCATGAGCTCAAGCCCCACGTTGTGGGTAGAGTTTACTAAAAGAATTTGACCTTTATTCAGTATCCAGTGTTCTCAAAATACACCACTAGTGGTGGTATGTGAGATGATTCAGGTAACACACACACTTTAAAATTTTGTTTTCTTATGTAATTTTTTTTTCTTTTTTGAAGATTTTATTTATTTATTTGACAGAGACACAGAGAAAGAGGGAACACAAGCAGGGGGAGTGGGAGAGGGAGAAGCAGGCTTCCTGCGGAGCAGGGAGCCCGATGTGGGGCTCGATCCCAGGACCCTGGGACCATGACCTGAGCCAAAGGCAGACGCTTAACGACTGAGCCACCCAGGTGCCCCTCTTATGTAATTTTTTTTTTAATTTTTTTTTATCTCTTATGTAATTTTTAATGTGTGGTGGGAAAAACAATATAATGCCAAAACTATGACTTCACAAATACTCTTGCACAGAAGCTAAACCTGGTAGTAAGAAAAGCCAATAGAATTCGAGAAGAGGGGCGCCTGGGTGGCTCAGCTGGTTAAGTGACTGCCTTCGGCTCAGGTCATGATCCCGGGGTCCTGGGATCGAGCCCCGCATCGGGCTCCCTGCTTGGTGGGAAGCCTGCTTCTCCCTTTCCCTCTACCCCTGCTTGTGTTCCCTCTCTCACTGTGTCTCTCTCTGTCAAATAAATAAATAAAATCTTTTTAAAAAAAGAATTTGAGAAGAATATTAAACATTTATATGGGTGGAAAGACACTATGGACATTGTCATGAAAACAGTACAAGGTTTTGGTAGCACTGCAGTGAGCAATGGGATCTTTGCCATTAACTTGGTGGGGAGATGGGGAGAGTCAGTACCTCAAGGAGAGCTGTGCTTTATGAGGTCACACCGGTGGCCCTATAGAGGACGTAGGACCAAGAGAGGTTGGGGCTGGCAGTGGAGGGTCTATTAGGAGAAAAAATACCCAGAAAGGAGATGAGGGCCTGGACCAGGTAACAACAGAAAGGGTAGTGAAGACTCATAGAGAAGGTGCTCTAGATCGAAGTTGTGAAGTTGATGACCTGATTAAAGGAGACAAAGGGAAGGACGATGGCAATTCTGTGAGTAGGATTAGAAGACATGGGAGGAAGAACAGGAATTTTTTAGTGGGGGTAAGAGGAGAGAATACTGAGTTAATGTATTTATTTTTGACATGTGGATTTTGGGGCACCTCCCAGATATTCACATGTTGATGAGCCATTGAAGGATATGTGTCTCTAGGCACTCCACAGAAAAATAACCAGGATACACATGCAGGTGTCTTCCTCGCATGTTCCCTATGTCTGGTTCTCCCCTCACTCCTACACCTACTCTTGGCTTCTGCTAGTATGGAGATGATAAATACCAGTCCATTTCAGGAAAATGGGAAGTACTTATCTCCCCTCAGGGGAACTTGCTCAATCCAGGGACCATAACCAGCAGTATGCAAAATAAGTGAATTATAACCTACTGGAGCCAGAGGACCTTGGTGATCAGCTGATATCACAATTTTCTCCAGACTACAGGCTGAGAAGCAGCAGCCTGGAGAAGTAAATAGTGGTTCACGGCAGCAAAACACAGTGGAAAGAACATGGACTTTGCAGTCAAGCAGACCTGGTGTCAAAGAGGTTGTGTGATCTTATGTGATCTTTTTTTTTTTTAAGATTTTATTTATTTATTTGAGAGAGAGAGAATGAGAGATAGAGAGCATGAGAGGAAAGAGGGTCAGAGGGAGAAGCAGACTCCCCTCTGAGCAGGGAGCCCGATGTGGGACTCGATCCTGGGACTCCAGGATCATGACCTGAGCCGAAGGCAGTCGCTTAACCAACTGAGCCACCCAGGCGCCCGATCTTATGTGATCTTAAGTGGTTTAATTCACTACTCTGAGCCTCAGTTTCTCTTTTATGAAATGGATGGAACAACATGGTGGCAGATGTCTGCCATTCTTTGTGGCTGCTGGCAGGAAGATTGAGGTCCAGGACAGCCCATGGCAGTGGTGCCAGGAGGGCCTTCCAGCACCTGTGTCGGTGTCAGCATTGGGCTGCAAATTGCAGGGTCTAGTGTTCAGTGGCAGTTGCCACAGTGTCCCCACTAGCTTGCTTCTGTGATTTGAGGCATTGTTTCTGGCTGCATAGCCTCACAACCCAGGCCTCCAGTGGTCCCTGTGACCTGCTTAAATCCTTCTGGAATCAAATACTTATTTTTGCACAACTGTTGTGAGAAGTGAATACAATAATGTATGTAAGCTGTTACTCACCGAATTAATGCCATCGTAATAACTATCATTATGGGTTTGAAAGTGAATTCACAGTTTGGCTAGAGAGGTATGCCCACAGGAAGGCAGATGATCTGGCTCCCTCCCCAAACACCACTGAGAAAGATGATCCTGGGAAGAACACTCAGTCTAGTCAATTTGGGGACTGGACTTGCTCGGGGCACCTCCAAATATTCACATGCTAGGGAAGCCTTGCAATAATTCCTGAGTGTCTGATCTGGGTCCTACCATGCCAATGTATCCATCGCATTCCCTTTCTACTGCCCAGAATGCCTGTGTCCTCTTATCTAGGGCACTCCCTTTTTTTCTAGTGAGGTACCAGATTGCTGCCTGTTGAGTAGAAAATTAGGACTCTCTCAAAGGGGTATTTCAGACAGCCATCTGGAGGCCTGAAGAACCATTCCTGCCCCACCAATGACCACATCAGGCACCTCTCTGACCAAGATCATTCTGGGCACATAGTAACAATTCTTATTGACTGAGTTGCCCATGTTACCACATTCCATTTTGGCTTAATAGACTGATATTGGCTGATCAATTATTCTTTCTCTTTCATTTCGTTTTATATTTTTATTTATTTTATTTTATTTTATTTTTTAAAAAATATTTTATTTATTTATTTGACAGAGGGAGACAGTGAGAGAGGGAACAGAAGCAGGGGGAGCTGCGGGCAGAGGGAGAAGCAGGCTTCCCATGGAGCAGGGAGCCTGATGTGGGGCTTGATCCCAGGACCCTGAGATCATGACCTGAGCCGAAGGCAGACGCTTAACCGACTAAGCCACCCAGGCGCCCCTCGTTTTATATTTTTAAAGATTTATTTACTGGGGCAACTGGGTGGCTCGGTTGTTAAGCGTCTGCCTTCGGCTCAGGTCATGATCCCGGAGTCCTGGGATCGAGTCCCACATCGGGGTCCCTACTCCACGGGAAGCCTTCTCCCTCTCCCACTCCCCTTGCTTGTGTTCCCTCTCTGGTTGTGTCTCTCTGTCAAATAAATAAATAAAATATTAAAAAATAATAATAAAATCCTTTAGGGTGCCTGGGTGGCTCAGATGGTTAAAGTGTCTGCCTTCGGCTCAGGTCATGATCCCGGAGTCCTGGGATCGAGTCCCGCATCGGGCTCCCTGCTCCTTGGGAGCCTGCTTCTCCCTCTGCCTCTCTCTCTCTCTCTCTCCCTCTTCTCTGTCTCTCATGAATAAATAAATAAAATCTTTTTTAAAAAATAAGATCCTTTACAAAAGGAAAAATATTTATTTATTTTGAGAGAGAATGAGAGAGAGAGAGAGTGGGGGAGGGGAGGGGCAGAGGGGGAGAATCTCAAGCCGACTCCATGCTGAGCGTAGATCCAGACTAGGGGCTTCATCTCACGACTCTGAGATCATGACCTGAGCCGAAATCAAGAGTCAGATGCTCAACCAACTGAGCCACCCAGGCACCCTTTCATTCTAGATACATTAATATCACGCAGCTAAAATTGAAAGAAATCTTTTTCTCCCCCTCCTTCCCTACTTCATCCTATCAACCACTAGGTCCTATCCATCCCACAAATTTAAATATTGCCTGCAACTGTCCTTTCTCTCCATCTCCACTGCCACCTCTCCATCTCACCAGCATCACCTCTCATCTGCACCACTGCACTTGCCGTTTTGCTTTTGCCCTCCTCCCTGGACTCACTAACTCCCTTCTAGTCCATTCTCCACTCAGCAACTACAGTGATCTTTTTAAAATCCAAATTTGAGGGGCGCCTGGGTGGCTCAGTCGTTAAGCGTCTGCCTTCAGTTTAGGTCATGATCCCGGGGTCCCGGGATGGAGCCCCGCATCGGGCTCCCTGCTCTGCAGGAAGCCTGCTTCTCCCTCTCCCACTCCCCCTGCTGTGTGTTCCCTCTCTCGCCGTGTCTCTCTGTCAAATAAATAAATAAAATAAAATCCAAATTTGATCAGGTCATTCCACAAAGCTAAAACCTAATTAAATTAATTCAATCTATTCAAATGACTGCCTGTTTCTCTAGAAAAACATTAAAAATCCTTAGCATAGTAAAATGCCTATTAGTACTTGCAGGGGCCTAATAAATATTTGTTGAAGGGAGGGAGTCAAATCTCTGAGGCTGGGAGGAAATGCCTTGTTCTTTTGTGTGTTAATTTGCCTTGTTCAAATCTCAGGGCACCTCCTTCTCTCCAGCTTCTTGGAAGTACCTCATTGTGGCCTCTGGCATCTCTTACAAAGTGATTTCCTCAAGGTCACACAGCTGGTGCAAAAGCACCAAATAGAATATACAGCCCTATTGTTCGCAAGTGTAGAATCACAGTTAAGTGAGAAGCAATCATGGTTGAAAAGTGACAACCACCCATATGATTCTTGATCCTCCTATAACACTCCCACCAAGTTTCTAGGTCTTGGTATAGAGTTTTTCCAAGATAAAGGAAATCTACCTCCTCACCCCGCCAAAGAAACCCCTTCTTCTTTAGACAATTCTAATGGTTATTGAAAACTGGACAATTTAGGGGCGCCTGGGTGGCTCAGTTGGTTGAGCGACGGCCTTCGGCTCAGGTCATGATCCTGGAGTCCCGGGATCGAGTCCCACATCGGGCTCCCTGCTCAGCGGGGAGTCTGCTTCTCCCTCTGACCCTTTCCCCTCTCATGCTGTCTCTCTATCTCATTCTCTCTCTCAAATAAATAAATAAAATCTTAAAAAAAAAAAGAAAACTGGACAATTTAAAGAATAATCCATCCTGGCCAGTTTATCAAAGGATAGAGAGAATGAGAGAAAGGAGGTTGGGTATGAGAGAGACCCACACCCTCCTTCCTGTGATGGTCCTAAGGTGCTTTGGGTCAGCTGCCTCCAAGAAGAAGGTGGATGATTTTGGCTTCAGCTTAGTTCATGGAGAGACTTGTGATATTTAGTCTCAAAACTTCTAGGAGATATTACAGACTAGCCAAGGGCTAGAACAGGGAAGGGATGTGTGTGGAGGAAATGGGTTTAATCCCAGCTCAAATTTTGGGTGGAATCCCAGCTGCTGCAGCTGCTAAGGGCTTAACCAGCTGTTTCCTGGGCAGCTGCAGCGTTCAGCCCAGACCCGGCTCTCGGGGTGGCAGCTCTGTCTCAGCTGAGGGCCATCAGCTCCAAACTAAGCCAAACTCTGTGGGAAGAATGGCTGGAAAGCAAAAGAGAATAGCAAAAAAGGAGTTCCCAGTACCAGGGACTTCTGTTTGGACACCATGTGGTTTGGAGTCAAATAACTATGGTCTTAGGTTATGTGGTCCCAAGGAGAGAAGTTGAGAGACAGCTTGGGTTTGGGTTTTAGGGAGAAGCAAAGCCAGGGCTGGAGGCATCACCTTCAAATCTGTCCCTATCCTATCATGCGCTGCTCCAGTACCCCCACACTGTCCCCCACCATCTGCTCCCGTAACACACAGTGTGGGGATGGGGCATTTGCTACTTGCAATCAGAACTAGCAACACTCGGGGGCGCCTGGGTGGCTCAGCCGTTAAGCGTCTGCCTTCGGCTCAGGTCATGATCCCGGGGTCCTGGGATCGAGCCCCACTGTGGGCTCCCTGCTCAGCGGGGAGCCTGCTTCTCCCTCTGCCTCTCCCCCTGCTGGCAGGGAGCCTGCTTCTCCCTCTGCCTCTCCCCCTGCTTGTGTTCCCGCTCTCACTGTCTCTCTCTGTCAGATACATAAATAAAATCTTAAAAAAAAAAAAACTAGCAACACTCACATGCACAGAGGAGGACCAACCTACTTAGGGACTAAAGATGACCCAAAAAGCCCATCCAAGTGCCAATTTCTTTTTTAAAATGCAAGTTTGATTCCCCCACCCCCACCCCCGCCAACTGCTTCAAATCCTACAATTGCTTTTCATCTTCAGGACAAAATTGAAAATCTTTAAAGTATATCACACCTTCTTTTCACTAAACTGAACTTACTGATGTGCCTTTACTCTTGAATTGATGTTCAATTTACTCTTGCTCCCCGACTCCAGGCCTTTGTTTATGTTGTTACCTCTGCTCGAACAACTCTTACGCATCTTTCAGGTCTCAGCTTCAGTATCACTCCTCACCTCCTTCACCGTCCTCAACAACCTTCTGACCACTGCGTCTTGCCGGGTGAGCTGTGAGAGCCATGCCTGACTTACTGTCCTCTCCCCACGGCACATCAACAGTATTTGGCACAAGATAGGCACTCAGTAAGATCTGACTGAAAATATCCCCCCATCTAATGGGAGATGTTCATGTGTATACATCAACCAATTCACATATAGACAGTCACAGGGAGAGGAGAGTCTGAATGTGCTGACGGGCCACACAGTCCCCACAAGGAAATACCCTGACCAGCCATAGCCTTCTTCCCATACACAGCTGCTTCAGTCTTCCAGCCAGAGCAGAAAGCTTCCTCCAGTATAGTAGTGACCTCACAGGTACAGTCAGAGATAAACATGTCAGGGCTCTAGGTCAGAAATGCTCACTTTTCAAAGTTCATTATTTTCACTAAATAAAGACTCCATCTTAGCACTGGCTTCGTCTTACTTCACACATTTCTGGAAGACTGTATTAGTCTGCTAGAGCTGTCATAACAAAATACCATCAACTGGGTGGCTTAGACATCAAACATTTATTTTCTCACTGTTTTGGAGGCTGGGAAAGTCCAGGATCAAAGTTCTGGCCAATTTGGTTTCTGGTGAGAACTCTCTTCCTGGCCTGCAGAGGGCTGCCTTCTCAAGATGTCTTTACATCCCTTTCTTTGGTGCATGCAAAGAGACAGAAAGCAACTTTCTGGTGTCTCTTCTTCTTCTTCTTCTTTTTAAACATTTTATTTATTTATTTATTTATTTATTTATTTATTTATTTATCTATTTGGCACAGAGAAAGAGATCACAAGCAGGGGGAGCGGCAGAGGGAGAGGGAGAAGCAGGCTTCCCGCCAAGCAGGGAGCTGGATGCGGGGCTCCATCCCAGGACCCTGGGATCATGACCTGAGCTGAAGGCAGACACTTAACGACTGAGCCACCCAGGCGCCCCTGGTGTCTCTTCTTATAAAGCCACCAATCCTATCATATCAGGGCCCCACTCTTATGACTTCATTTGACCTTAATTACTTCCTTAGAAGTCCCATCTCCAAACACAGCCACACAGGGGTTAGGGTTTGTGTGAATGAATTTGGAGGGGGCACATATATTCAATCCATAACGAAGCTCAGTCTCCCCTCTCCTCTAATCTGGAGGATTTCCTTTACTGGCTAGGTAACTTTAGTTAAGGAAGCCAGCGATCAAGGCAGGAGAAAGAAGAGCCAGTGAAAATGAGAGAGAAATAACTGTCAAAAAGCTAAGATTTACTAGTGACTCCCTGAAGGGAATGAGAGTCCAAAACTTTTTATTGACTTATTTGAGAGAGAGTGAGAGGCAGAGGGCGAGGGAGAGAGAATCTCCATCAGACTCCCTGCTGAGCTCGGAGCTTGACACAGGGCCCAATCCCACAACCTTGAGATCATGACCTGAGCCCCAAAACCAAGAGTCGGAAGCTTAACCGACAAAGCCACCCAGGTGCACCGAGTCAGAAACTACTTAAGGCCCTCTAGGATGTGGCCCTGTCCATCAAAGCAGTTTTATTTCTTATTATCCCTGCTCCAGGTCTACCACTTACTAGCTGTAATAACTTGAGCCACAGACTTAAACCTGTCTTTGCCTCGGTGTCCTCATCTGTAATAGAATCCCACAGGGTTATGTAAGGAGAAAAGGTGAGAATGCATGTAAAGAGCTAGCACAGGGCCTGACATGTAGTCAGTTCTCAAGAAACAATAGCTACATACAGTTACACTCCCTGATCTCCCATTCTAGCCAGGCTGCACATCTTCATTCCAGAATCCAAGTGCCTGCTCATGTTGTTACTTCTGCTTGGAATGCCCTCTCTGGTCTCCTCCACCTACATGCTTCAACATTCTAGCCAGGCCCTACTTTCTCCACAGGCTTTCTCTGTACTGATGTGGCATTTTCCACCCATTCAACTCATCCTGATTAGGTAACAACGTTGCTTTGGTAGTTACCCATCTTATACCTTTAAGCCTACTCCTCCATGGAGAAAGCAGTTTCTTAATATTTTGAGTTTTCATGCCTAATGCAGTGCTACACTCTAGATGTTCAGTAAATTCGGCCTGAAGAGAGGAAGGGGGGAAAAAGTCTGGATTCGGGGGGGTTAAAAAGGTCAACTGAACCTTGAGGCAGTGGTTCTCAACTCTGGTTTCCCAGTATGCAGAGAGGTCTTGCCAAGATTATCACAAAATACTCTGTAAATTCTCAAAACAAGATCACTTTTAATTAGACTTTAGTTCTAAAGCAAGCCCCACTCTTTCACACAGCACCTTCTGAAGGAGTGTTATGAAATCAAACAAGTATAGGGGCAACACAACCCCCAAAATATTTGGGAACCATGGATAAATCTTGCTTCTAGCAGAGCGGTGAGGAGAGAAGCAGACAAAGAGCAGAAATCCGCAAAGGCAGTGAGAAATGGGAGCAGAGCGTAGACAACATTTGACCGAGTGCCTATCCCACATTGGGCACAGACAGACACTGATCTCGTCAACAATCCTCTTGGGGTGGCATCAGTATCTGCAGGTCTGCCTGACTTCCAGGCCATGCTCTGGGAAAGATCCACAGCTTGGATTATGAGATCAGGAAAGGGGGAGGGAGGTGGCAACAGGTACCTGGTACGGATTGAAGGAGATGGTGGGTGGAAGGACCCTAAAGATAAACTTATTCCGCTTCCAATCTTCGCCTTTATTAAGCACTTCCTGGAACCCTAAGTATGCGTTCATCTCCAGACACTGAACTCAAGGGTCACAAGGTGCAACTTGGAGGTGCACAGAATCTGGCTACGACTATACCTCCAGCTTCTGGGAGCCACAAAGCTAAACCAGGCACAAAGGATGCAAAAATGCCAGGCTTGGATGAGTTTTCACAAGGAGAGGCGTGTGGGCTCCTCACCAGACCTTGACACCTGTGGCTCAGCCCTGGCAGCTTACCAAGCCACACCCACCATCTCTCACCTCCTGAGATAAGGCTCCTCTGCGCAGGTCCAGTCCACCCATCCCTGCAGTATATAGTTCTCTTTCCTCTGGTCTGGAAGAGAACTGATCCTGAAGGCCACCAGAGGGCGGTGTATAGCAGGGACCCTGTGGACTGAAGCTGCACAGCTGCTACAGGCAAGGGCTGGCTCCTTGGTGGTACCACCAAACCCCTCCATCTCCCCCTGAGCCCAGGCATTCCCCTTCCACTGAAGTTCAACTTCCTCTGAGCTTCCATTCTAACTCAGGGGCACCTGACTGTCTGAGTTCCTGCCTGTCTGCTGCATTGGAACCCGAAGGTTCCAGGAACACCCAGGCCAGGGAAGCAGAGCCAGGAGAATGGGAGAGGCAAGAGGGGGGTGGGGGGTGGGGGTGGAGGAAGCCAGGAGAAACAACAACTAGGACAGGCGGTCAAGAAGAGGACTCCAGCTGTAATGCCTATATGCCTATATGCCCTTGCTTGGAGAGCCTACCCATCTCCCCCTAAACACACACACCAGGGCTTGAAGCTGTTCTCTGCCCACAGCCCTTCAGGAGAGATAGGTTCCAGCCCTCTGTTCCCGTTCTTTCTCTTGACCAAGAGTGTGTGGGTACTATCAGTTACAAATTAGCTAGGGATTCCCAAGGGTCATCAGTTAGTCCAGTGACATCCCAGAATAAAACATCACCCCCATTCAGATCCTGACACCAGGGTAGGATGGGAACTAGGCAGATTCATGGCCTTCATGGAGGGCCCAGGATGGCAGGCTAACAATCAGGGAGCAGAATTCTCCGACTATCAGTAATGCAATGGCCTGAGACCTCGCTGGAGCCTCTATAAACGAGAAAGGACACACGAGGACCCTCTTGCTCCTTCAACAACCCTGGCCCCTCCAACATTCTGCATACAACCATGCAGGCAGAATGCTGGTCCTTTCTGGGTGGGAGAAGGGACCAGCAGCCTAGAAAAGGGCACGACTCTTCTGGTCTCCGTTGCTGATCAATTGGGATGCCCCCCCTGAGGGGAGGAAGCAGGCAGGAAGACCTGCTGGGCAAGCAGGGAGGAGTCGGAAGTAAAGTATTGACTCAGAGTTGGTCCCCTTCTCCCCTCCTCTGGAGGTGAATCACCCTCAGAATAGAGACATTTTCCAATAAGCTCCTGCAAGCCTTCCCTTTATTAGCCCGCCTGTAGGAAAATGTCAGACGTCAGATTGGCTGGCTGTGTCAAACAGTGTTAACGCCATGCCCTGGCCCCTCGCCTTGCCAGGCGGGGCAAGCAGATCATTATATTACAATTCATAAATAGAAAATAAAATAAAATAACCGGGTGGGGCTGAGGTACTCGGGAAGAAGAGGCCAAATAGTTCTCCTCAAGGAGTATCCACCGTCAACCCCATCTACCTAGGACCAGGGATCTCCTCTCAGGTGGAGGTTGCCCCTAAACCAAGCAGTCCAGTCTCGCCTCCATTTTTCTCCCTATCCCCTCCCTCCACCTCGAGTCAGCATCCTCTGCTGCCCACATCCCCAGATCTCAGCCCGCACCCCCGGGTTTCAGCAGGCGCCTCGAGGTTTCTATGTGCGACGCACTCAGCCCAGGAGCTCCTCCGCCAAGCGATAGAGGAACCGAGAGTACCAGTGCATGCCGGTCGGCTGGACCGCCCCGCCCGGAAGCAGCGCCCCCAGCGCGTGTAGCAGGCGCAAAGGAGCGAAGGCGCGGTGCGCCCACTGGTGACTCTCCAGAACCGCGTAGCACGAGGCCAGGACGTCGTTGACCAGTAGCGTCCCGTGTGCTGTGAGCGGCGCGAACACGCCCACGGCTTCCTCCCGCGCCACGCGGGCCACGCGCGCCGGCCGAAGCGCGTCCCCGCCGGGCGCCAGCACCGAGTCCCCCGCGCGCAGCCGGCGCGCGAACACCGGTGCAAAGTCGCCTGGTGCGGGCGCTGGCCCTCGAGCAGCGAACACCAGGTGCCAGGGCGTGAGCAACAGCTTGCGCGGGGGCCGCTCGGTCTCCACAGCCACGAAAGAGGCCCGGCGCTGCAAGTCCCGGTCCAGGAAGAGCAGAACGGGCGTGGGCACCACCCGGCCTGCCGCGTCTGCCGCCAACACCCAGTCTCCGCGGTGCAGTTCCCGAAGCCCCTTCCGCTCGCCGCTCCGCAGGCGCACGGTGGCATTTCCCGGAAAGCAGCCGCCTGCCCTGACAGCCAGTGAGTTATCTGCAGGGCACAAGCACAGCGATGATTGAATCAAGACCAGCGGTTCCAGGATGTTGGTACAGATTCTCAAAGATGTGGGTCAAGCCCAGAGCAGACCTCGCCAGTCCTGGGACATGTAATTTCCCACGGATCTGGCCCCAACCTGGGCAGAAATGGAAGGATGGTTTACAACACTAACGCCCACTTGGTCTCCCCTAGGGTCGCACCAGAGCTGTGCAGCCTCAGTTTCCCGGAAGGAGCCCCCTTTGGGCGGACCTCACCACCCATCCCCTACTGTACCGGCTTTGACCGACACGTGGACGTGGTTGCGGGACTCGTAGTAGACCCAGTCGAAGCCGGCTTCCACTGCCAGGCGCGCCAGCAACCCATACTTATTGCGGTCGCGGTCGGACGTGGTGATGTCCAAAGCACGACCTTCGTAGTGGAGTGAGTCCTGAGCATGGTGGCCGTCCTCGTCCCAGCCCTCGGTCACCCGCAGGCGCACTCCGGGCCACATGTTCATCACGGCAATGGCCAAAGCGTTCACCCGCTCCTTACAGCGCTGGCGGGGAATAAAGGAGTCAGTCTCCTCACTACCACTCCCACCGCAGGGGCAAAAGGGACCTGGAAGGGAGGGCCGATTCTTCTTTGTTTTCCTGGCCCCACACCACTCCCTCCCAGCTTTTGAAATGTCCTGGGGAAGTGAGAATCCAAAGAGGTGTAGTCGCCAATATGCACTCCCTTTCCAGAGCGTTGTGGGAGAACTGTGGGGTCACCTCAGAGATTAAGAGGGTGTGCCCATACCTAACTCTTTCCCCTCTTTCGACGCCCGCCCCTCACTCGTTTTGGGACCTCGGCTCAACCTGGAAGAGGGCAAGAGTTGAGAGGGTGGGTGGAAGCTCTGTCAGGGAGGGGTTGAGCAGCCTGGCTCCCCGAGAGGAGCCCCTGTTTGAGCCTGGCCCCCGCCCCAAGCCCGGGCTGCCCTCCCTCCGCCTGATTCATCTTTTGTTTCGTTGCCTTCCCTGGCACCGGGCATCGCTTCCTTCCTTCCTTCCTCCTCCTCCTCCTTTTGGCCCCTAGCATTAACCCCTTCGTGGTGCGAGTGCCCCCCACAGAGGTGCCCAAGCGGAGCGGTGCGGGATCGAGGCTGCTGGAAAAAGGGTTTGGGTGGCGGGGGCTGCGCGAAGTACAATGGCCATTCTCCGGGATGACTTAACCGAGCGAGAATCCCGGGCCGAGGCCGGGGACTCGCCGGGAGAAGCGGACTCAGCAGCTCCATCCACAAAGGCGCTTTTCAGCCGCCCCGGCTCGGGGAGAGGAAAGGGCAGAAAGCCGCGCCCCCCATCCCTGCTCCTGCCCGCCGGGCCCCTCCCCCAGCGCGACCAGCCCTCCCAATTCGATCTCAGGCTCTGCCAGCCCTGAGCCCCGGTCTCTCCATCTCTGTTCCAGATGCAGCCCAGAAAGGCGTGGGAGTAGCACCTGAGATTAACGGGAGCTGCCCTTGCGCGGAACTGGGGGGCCCCCTGCAGGGTGGGAGTGGAGAGGAGGAAAAGCAGCGGTGGCTGGAAGCCTGCACCCGGGGGAGTGAGACCACGGTTATCTGGGCGGCTCTAGTCTGGGAGCCGGAGACCTTGGCGCGCACCATAGCACGGACGCGGCGGGAGGAGGCGCAGGGAGGACAGTTTCCTTTTCTTCTCCCCGCTCCGACCTCTCACCTCAGGCTTGGTTTTCTCCTAAGTGCCAGAGGGGCACTTTCCTCCTTCCCTTCTTCCCGAGTTTTCTACACCTCCGCAGGGTTGGAGAGGAGGGGAGGGGAAGACAGGAAAAGTGGTAACTCCTTCCAACTTTTTGTCGTTTTGTCCCCTAAGGAGGCCCTGCGGCCTTGACCTGCGGGGGCAGCAGCCCAGTGCAGAGCCAACTCAATGGAGGCCTTTTGCAGCCAGGGTGTGGGAGATAAGCAGGACCGAGGGGTTCCCAGGCCTTGTCAGAGCCCCTCCTGGGCCTGTCCCTTGTTCTGGCCCCTCTGCTGCAGGTGCCAGACAGGGGAAAGGGCCACAATATTCCATGACCAAGGAGTGTCTCCGTCCCAATCTCTGAGTAGTAGTAGAAGGAATTCTTTCTCCCCTGGACAGGTTTTCCTAACAAAGTAACCTGGAAAACTATGGCAATTAATCGGAGGAAATCCGTACCCCTCCCTCTCCCCCCACCTCCCCACTCCATACACAATTAGGTGGTGTAATGGAAAGTGTATAGACTTAGAATCAGGAGTCCTGAATTCTAGTCCCAGCCATGCCACTAATTAGTTTTAAGACTTTGATTAAATCACTTTTCCTCTTGGGGCCCAGCTCTCAGCTGCAAAATTGAAGCGAGGAGGTGAAAGAATGTGATTTCCAAGTTTCATTCCAGGTCTGACATTTGAGGTCATTGGCCAGAGGTGGTCCTTCACTCCCAAGGCATTGCTCACCTTATCCTAGGTCAATTAGGTTCCAGTCTGCAGCAGATGCTTGATACATGCTAGTTGAATTTAATTCTTTAATTCCAAGGAAAACTCCTGAGCTAAGCTGAGCTTGAGGGATGCAGGAACACTTTGATTCTCAGGTGGGCCCATCTGTTCTTCCCATTGAGTACTACTTTTCACCCAAAACAGTCGTTTAGACTCTAGAATAGTTTTGCCTTGGTTCTAGGATGCCTCCCCCATGCTGAAGACAATTCCTGCCCAGCCCCTTCTCAGGTAGATGGCCTGGTGACCTAACCCTTGGCCACCCCTTTCCCAGCCTCCTTCAATCTCTTTAGCCCGCAGATCTTTTCCACAATCAGGTCAGGAGCCAGGCTAAGGGCAGAGCTTTCTGTCTGCTGCCTAGCCAGCTCCTGGCCCCCAGCTCACCCCAGCCCTTCCTGCCTGGCTCGGTAGCTGACCCCCCGGTCCACGCCTCAGCCATTTCCCGTCTCGCCTGCCGCCATCCTCTTTTCCCCGCCCTCGCTGTCTCTCCCAGCTTCACTCTCACTAGTCCCTCCTCCCCTCCCCATTCCAGCTTCTCCCTGTTGGGATCCCTCCTGATCACTTAGCCCAGTGAGCACAGGTTTGGGTTGTTTTGGGGGGGGGCGGTGGAAGGGCAGGGAGAGGAGATCTTTGAGATTAAGGTCTCTATGGATGAAGCCCAGCTTACCCTCCCAGGCTGCCACAGGAGTTGGCAATGCCCTGGCACAGGTGGGGAGAGGTCCTCCTTACCTCGGTCATCAGGCGGTCTGCACCACTGTTCTCCTCATCCTTGAAGATGATGTCCGGGTTGTAGTTGGGCACCAGGTCCCGGAAGCGCTCCGAGCCCCTTGCCACTCTCCCCTCGGCAGGCCCACTGGCGCCCAGGGTCCGCTCGGGCACGCTGGGCACAAATTGCTTGTACAGCAGGGGCACGAGCTGCTTGCGCACGTAGCGGCGCCGGCCAACCGGCCCCCGGCCCGGCCCGCAACTCTGGGCGGGCAGCGCCAGAAGTGCCAAGCAGCACAGGGGCATCAGCCTGGCCGGCAGCGCCATGGATGCAGAGGGCTCGGACCAAAGGGTACGTTCTTGTCCTCACCAGCTCGCCCGTCAGTTGGGCATTTCCCCAGGCACCACAGAGCGCAGCAGGCAGAGCTGCCCCCAGAGTGCCCTAGAGCTCTGGTGGCTCTGCGCACCTGGCTGCCGCTAGCTCTGCCTACATGCTCCCGGGGGGTCTGGAACCTGCTACTGACGGGCCATCATAGCAGGGAAGGGGGGTCGTGGGTGAGAGCCAGCCCAGCCTGGCTCTGCTGCCCGGCTCCGGCGCTGCCAGAACACCCCAGCTCCGCCTTAAGTGGCCCCTGGCCCCGCCCCCCGCCCTTCTCCCAGGACCGTCCCGCCCCCTCCCACCGGGGCGGGGGCTCTAGCCGGTCACCGCTGGTCCATTTCGCGACTGAAGCGTGTCCCATCCTGGAAACCAGGCAGGCACCTGTCTAAGAAATCCTAGGAGCTTTTCAGTCTTAAGCTGCCTGGATAAGCATCCCTCTACTTCCAAGCCTAAGCCTGGCACCAAACCACCCTCCTCTGATACTTGAATTGGATCTTTACTCTCCCAAAGCCTATCCTGGCAGGCCATTGTCCTCTGCTATCATCCAGGAAGTATGCGTTCCAGTTTCTACCCAAGGCCAACCAAGCCCTTTGGGCATACAACCAGAGACTTTCTTCTCGTGGTCCTCCCCAAACTTCCCCCACTTTCATCTCTCCTCCTTGGCAGTAGTAGCCTGGACTGGAAGGGGTGGGTACCAGGGGACCATTTTCTTTGGTAACTTTGCAGCCTTCTGCTGAGAGCTTTCCCCAGAATCAGGGATAGATCTCTGTAGTTATAATTTGGTTCTGGACTTCAAACTTCTGCCTCCTGTCTCTTCCTCGCCAGACACCCACCCAATGGCTGCTTCTTTTCAAATGCGTAACTTGTCAGTTGGAAGCTGCTGGAGGGCAGAGGGTACTTAAAGTCATAGTCTTTAATAGGCTAATGGTCGCTTCCCTTTACCTTCCATCTAGGCACCTCTCTAGCTTTCTCCCTCTCTGAACCCCCTGGGGCTCTGCTTCCCACCACTCAGGTCTCATCTCAGAGGCTTTGGGCCTGCAACACTTCACCCACCAATCTATTATTGTTTAGAAATCACTTTCTTGGGGCACCTGGGTGGCTCAGTCGGTTAAGCATCTGCCTTTGGCTCAGGTCATAATCCCAGGGTCCTGGGATCGAGCTGTACATTGGGCTCCCTGCTCCAAGTGGGGCTGCTTCTCCCTCTCCCTTTGCCTGCCACTCCCTCTGTTTGTGCTGTCAAATAAAATCTTAAAAAAAAAAAAATCACTTTCTCTAAGAAGGCTTCCCTGATGTCCTGACACTGCCCACCTGTTTCCCTGAGAACCAGTAATTAACTGACAACCATTGTGGTATTAGAATTATGTCACCCTTACGAGACAAAGCAATTCTTAAATACAAAAACTGTTTACCATGAATCCCCATGGCTAAGTACCTGACCTATAGTAGGGTGCTCAGCAAAGTATTTGTGGCATCCACACTTTTTTTGGTGTTCAATAATCCCCCCTCCCTCAGCCCCATGGCTAGCACTTATAGCAACTTTGTGTACATTAGAAAAAAGTGTTCCTTCCTCCAGACACCTAACTGCCATTTGCAAGAAAACAGTCGTAGTAACTATATATAAGCCTACAAGGTGATTGGTGCTCCCTAGAAGTTGCACAATGCACAATCTGTGTCACCTTGAGCAGAAACTTTGTCCCTACCCCCAACACAGCAGGGATGCTTGCACAGTGTTCTAGGCACTGATAGCTTCCGGAAAGATGGAGTTATGTTCTTTTCTGAGAATCACAAACCCGTGTCAGTCAGCCTTCCTTCACTTTAGGTCAAACCCAAGTTAGGGAGGACAGGGCTGAGGATGTTGTGTGCATATAGGGGAAGTTATCCTATTCCTACACCAATGCCCACCTAACCCCAATAACCAAGGCACAGAAATAAGGCATGAGTATAAGGAAGAGTCAGGGGACCAGCCAGCTTTAAGCAAGGCTAAAGGAGGAGGAGTCTCCCACTGCCTAATTGTATGACCTAACACTAGACCCAAGTCTCTAAAAGATACTAAGAATGCAGATGGAGGAGAAGAGAAAGGATGGGAGGCAGGATCCCTCTGTTTTTCTCAGTTGGTAGACTCAGAATTGGTGGGAATAAGACTGTTCAACAGACACAAAGACAGGCCCTTTAAAAAACCAAAGCAAACCCTGGGATCAACTTTATTGCTGATGGTTGTGGTCTCTTCTTCCCTACGCCCTTGTCTCTCTGATGGTCCAAAGCCCCTCCAGGATAGTACAGTGTTTAGGCTCTGCTGGGCCAGAGGCAAGGGAGACAATCTGCCTCCCAAGTCTACCTCCAGCTCAGTTTCTCCCGTCCCCACCCCACCCTATTGCACATCAAATCATGTAAACATGGCTACGGGCATGGCCCTGAACAGCAGTGAGGCAGATTGATGTGTAAACAGATTTGGGACCAGGAACCAGACCCAGTCACCAGCCCCACCCCATGCTGAGGCCCACAGTTAAATTTGGAAAAGCAGGGGGGCTTGGTCCCAAACTCTGGCTCAGATTATGCAACAGTGCAGACAGCTCAGCTCCCCTCTACCACCCTCTCAGATTCCAGGTCCTAAGGTCCACCCACCCCTGGGCGCCCCTCCAGGCCTGGGCAGCAGATGGCAGTGTCCAGTTTTCTCCCTCCCACCCCCAGCTGGAAGTCATTGGTGCTGGGTCTTCCGAGATGCCCGGGGAAAACCGGAGACAGGCAATGGCAATCTGTCCAGCCCTGGAGAAGAGGGAGGGTGGGCAGTCAAAAGCAGGGCATAGGTCCAGTCTCAGGGATAAGACAACCAAGCCACAGAATGGGTATATGAGGAACATTACAAACAAAGCAGAGAGCATGCCATCTCTCCTGCTTGGATGACCATGGTTCCAGAGGGCCCCACCTCACAACCACCCCATTAGCCTGCACCCCCATTCCCTCTCACCAAAGGCCCGGATCAGCTCTGCCCGCACAGCCGCGGTAAAGGTCTTCACCAGACAGAGAGTGGTGAGGCCCGCGAAGGCTGCGTTGTATAGGAACACGATGTAGAAATTGCCCAGCCAGTTGAAGCGTCCAAAGTCACCCAGCAGGTCAAAGCGAGTGAGCCCTGAAGTACAAAGGCCAGCATCGGAGTGGGCTCCCCAGCTCCTCCCTGGCTCAGAGCCCAGTTTTCTGCTGCCTCCTAGTGGCCACATCTCAACAGTGCAATTGATAGATTGGCCTTTCCAATGTATTAGTTATTCCTACTTCCCAGCTTGTCTCAGAGGGAGTTATGGCTGTTGAAGAGAGTGTCAGCAGCTAGGCTTGCTCCAACTTCCCTTCCAGAGTTCAGCATCTTCTCCTCCAGTGGGGCACCCCTTCTGGCTCCATGTGTCCCGAGGAGCTCCCTGGGCCTGCTACTTGTTCCTGGGCCAGGAACCTAAAAGCTGGTCACCCAGTGTGGAGGCTAAGAGCTCCGACTCTGATCAGGCTGCTTTGGTTCAGATCCAAACTCCACCCCTAACTAATTGTGTGATCTGCAGCAGCTTCCATAAATTTTTGTGCCTAGGTTTCCTTAACTATAGAGAAAATAATGGGACTGTGAGAATGAAATGAAACAACACATATAAAGCACTATATGTGCCAGGCACTATTTTGACACTTGACTCCTTAATCATCATAATAATGTCATCACAAGTCCAAATTTTGGGGCCATCCCCCACTTCAAAAATATTCTTACCTGCATCCGACCTAAAGGAATGAACTAGCGGACCCACAAGCCTAGTTTCCTACTGAATCCCCAGGGCATAAGGACAATGGCACAGTGGAGACAGTATGACTGAAGAACCAAACAGAGCTGATGGTTCATGATGTGGTGAAGGGGGAGCTCCCATACTACCCTGGGGAGAACTATTACACTTTTGAACATTTTTACCAGGCAACTCTAGATGATAGCTCTAAAGATGGGAGAAGGACTGAGTGTATTATCTGATGTCCCAGTGTGCGGAAAAAGCACTGGACTCGTGTTTAAGAGACAAGGGTTCTAGCCTGACTTGGCCTTGCTTCAAGTGAGCTATATAACTAGGTAAATTGATTAGCTTCTCCGTTTCTTGTCTTTATAAAATGAGAATGTTTATTAGAGGATCCAGCTCAGACGAAGATTTGGGGGAAAGTGGTGCTTCTCCACCAAAAAAATGAAAGTAAATAGGGGAGGGTGTGGGATACACCTAATGGAAAAGTATGAGCTTTGAAGCAACACTATTCTGAAGCTCAACACAGGCATTTTACAGAGCCTCAATTTCTCCATCTATATAATGGGGGTAATACCTCCACATAGGTTTGTTGTGGGGATTAAAGAGAGTATGTATATAAAATGTATGCTTAGCACCAGTAGGTACTCAGAAAAGCCAATTCCCTTACCTCCTTTTGCCACTTACCCAGGGTTCGAGAAAAGACAGGAAGTGCTGAGCTTAGGACCAGGAGACAAACACAGTTCCCAATTATCTAGGTGGGAGTAAGGAAAGGGGAGGTGAGGGTAGCAGAGCTGCCAGCACCTAGCATCCATGCTGCCCCCAGGAGGCTTCCTTTATTCCCGCACAGCTACCTGCGTCATGGCTGTGTCGTGCCACCTGGGCCGCAGGCTCCGGAAGAAAGGAGAGCTGTAGAATCCCACGACTGAGGATACCATCAGGTAACTCCCACTAGGTTAAGGAAGAACTGGCCAGCCCCCAAGGATTAATGCCTCATCTCAAAGAGAATGGACCTCTCCCCTAAACCTCCTTTCAAATGAAGTCTTTTCCTTCTTCCTGAACCCCAAGGTGGGTGAAGACTTGCCCCCTTCCCCATCATTCCCACCACAGTCCCAGGAGACAGGTTCAGTGAACAGAGGCAATAGTGGATTTCCAGAAGGATACAAGATGAGTACAACCTGAATGACGGCACCAAAGGAGCCCAGCTTGGAGAAAGAGACCTGGCCCAGGGAGGCATCCTGAGAGATGGAGTGGTGTCACTATGGAACACTCCCAATCAGGAGCACCACCCAACACCCAGCACCCAGCCTTCCCTCTGGCCTCAGTTTCGGTCTCTCACCCCAGCCTTTCTTAAGCCCTCCCCAAAAGATATGCAGCCCAGTACCTGCATGCCCCGGGGCATGGCAGCCTCATCGATGAGCAGCTCCAGGATGTGGATGGCCACAATGAGCACAGAGAGGCCCTATGGGAAGCAAGGTCACGGACTCCCATTCCTGCCCCAGCCCACAGCTGTATTCAGAGTTGAATGTTAAGAGCAGACACTCTGATCCAACATTTTGTTTCCCATTAGCTCTGTGGGACCTCTTCAAGGTTATTGCTAGCAACAGAGCACCTTTGAGGCTATTGTAAGATACCCTTTCGGGGTGGAAGGATTGCAAAAAGTTTGAATAGAAAAATGTACCTCCTCCCCCAGATCGATAAGAGTTATTTCCAAGTCCAGAACATGGCAGGTGGAGGGATGGACTGATCTCCACCCTTATATTCACCCCAGAGAAAACCTGTGTAACTACTCAGTGGCCATGTATGACCTTAGGCAAACTCCTTCACTCCTGTTTCTTCACCTACAAAATGGGATCAATGTGCTCAGTACAGGGCAGGACCCAAAGTAGGCAATCAGTGAGAGGCAACTACTATTATCACTGATAACCGGGTCCCTGCATCTCCTCCCTCTTCCCTAAGAGGACCTAAAGTAGTCAAGAGCCTACTATTCCTCGCCTCCACCAGGAATGGGACACCTACCGTCAGCACCAGCAAGCACAGCATAGCCAGGGGGTAGCCCAGGTTCCGCTGCCAGGCTGAGGCCTTCTGCCGCTTCTCTGTACAGGGATGGGAAGCTGTTAGCAAGGGCCAGGAATGACAGGCTACTCTCCTTGGGGAAACGCAGGTATCCCAATCCCTCCCCACCTACATACCCAGCAGGACCCTCTGTGTCTGCAGAGCTAGGACCTGTCTGTGCAGCAGCTCCATATCCAAATGCAGCCAGCAGGAGGTAGGATCTGAGGGCAGAGAAGATGGGGCTGCCCTCCGGTCCTGCAGCCCCCACCCAAGCCATGGCCCTCAACCCAGCTGGCGAGAACCACGACTTACTACAAATCCTGCGGGTTAAAGCTGCCTCCTCAAAGGCTGAGCAGTGCAGCTGCTCCTCCAGGTCTTCTAGCAGCTGGGGACAGGGGAAAGAGAGGGACTACCTGTCAGAGGCTCCCTGATCCCAGGGGCCCCAGGAGACCCCTGCTCATCCTAGGCTCCACAGTCTCATTCCTTCCCCTAACCCTCATTCACCACCCTGTGGCCAGAAGCTTTATCCAGTCCCTCCCAACTGCCATTTGCTCTGCCTTGCATGTCTGGTGACCAGCCCCAGATGATGGGGGTGAAGGATACGGGAGGCAGCAAAGGCTGTGGCCTTCCGCAAGGTGTGTACTACACAACTGTAGGGTAGCTTCACTGTTTGGCTCCAGCTTTGCAGGAGTCGAAGGGCAAAGAGCACTACATACCCGAGGCTTGACCAGTAGCTTCCCAGTGACTGAGAACATGCGGGCGAGACCTAGTGGAGTACACACTGTGGGGACAGGAGCCGGTTACCTGCCAGACCCTTCTCTCCACCACTTCCCCTACCCACCCTTCCATTCCCTCTCCTTCCACCCTGGTTACTTTGATCCACGGACCTTACCCATTCCTTCCAAGGCCCTGAACACTCACCCAGGAGCAGCAGGACCCCAAGAAAGGAAATACAGGAGTAGAGGTAGGGGAGGTAGTACTCCCAGAAGTCTAAGGGTAAAAAAGAAGTATGTCAGCTGGTCTCTCTTCCAGCTTCCTGGAGGCTGATGGGCCTCAGACACTAGGAAGGACACCACACATAAGCCCACAGGGGTTAGGCAAGTAATGTGAATGAGGAAAGCCGGGCCAGTGTCAGCAGAAGAGGGAGCAGTGGGGCTACAGCAAACTGGAGGCCCACTAAGCCATACATAAAGAACAGGAGCACCCGGGTGGCTCGGTCAGTTAAGCATCTGCCTTCAGTTCAGGTCATGTCCTGGGATCAAAGACTGCATCGGGCTCCCTGCTCAGTGGGAAAGCTGCTTCTCCCTCTCCCTCGCCCCTCCCACCCCCCATTCATGCTCTCTCACCCTCTCTCTCTCTCTCTCAAATAAATAAATAAATAAATAAATAAATAAATAAATAAATAAATAAAATCTTTTATTTTTTTGGCAAGGTTTTTTTTTTTTTTAAAGATTTTATTTATTTATTTGAGAGAGAGAATGAGATAGAGAGAGAGCATGAGAGGGGAAAGGGTCAGAGGGAGAAGCAGACTTCCTGCTGAGCAGGGAGCCCGATGTGGGACTCGATCCCGGGACTCCAGGATCATGACCTGAGCCGAAGGCAGTCGCTTAACCAACTGAGCCACCCAGGCGCCCAATAAATAAAATCTTTTAAAAATAAGATGAAAAAAAAAAGGAACACAACTGCTATTAGGCCCAATCTCCTAGGGGTCTAGTGTGGCCAGATCCTCAACTTTGTCAGGTAAAGCCACAAATCTGGATATTAATGTGAAATCTCCCAAGTTTTGCATGTCAGCAACAGACTCATTTATATTTTTAGTCATTGCATGGGCTCAATGGATCATTTCTGCAGGTTGGACTTGGCCTGACATCCATCAGTTTGAAACTTCTGTCTAAGAAACACAGTCCCAACCTTCTCCACTTTAGAGGGATACAGTTGTTCCAGGCAGGGAAACCCATCAACCAACCGCAGAGCCACTCAGCCTGGAGGGTGGGGAGGAAGCCGGCCCTCTCACCATAGAGTGACTCCCTGCTGGCCTTGTTGTCCACAATGGCTGATGCCACCCATACCATGCCCAGCACCAGTAGGGTGAGAAGCATCAACATCACCACCGTCTCGTAGACCCGGCCCAGGACACCCTATAGGAGGAGGCAACAGGTAAGGGGCAGGATCAACATCAGGGGAAGGAAGGAGACACGGGATGGCAGCCTGGCTGGGGAAACCAGAGAGGACTGGATTCAGGAGACAGGGAAGGGCGTCTCCCTCTCCCTCTGCCAAATCACTCTGTCTTCCTACCCTACATCTAGGGCCATTCCTTATACAGTACAGTCTTCATGTGCAACCCCCCCTCCCCAAATTTCTTCCCTATCCTGCCTTGCTGTGGGAGGCTGACCCCTGAGGGCTGCATCACACAAGCTCTTTGCCCTCTGGTTCGGCTTGCCCAGTGAGGACAGGCAGGAGAGTGGAAAGTAGGAAGAGAGAGGGATCAGGGTATTTCTTCAGTTTCCTTCAACCTTTGTCACTATGGTTTGGGCAGTAGCTGTGAAGCACCTCCCAACTTCAACTATGAATGGGTTCCAGAAACTATTTCTTCCTTTTGCTCCCACGGGCCCAAGGGTGGTAATGACTTCCTGCTGACAGTAGCACCTCAAATTCCTTGTTGATCCCCTTAACTCTGACTAAACCTCTGCAAATAGTCTTTGTTAAAATCTCTTCAGTGGGGCGCCTGGGTGGCTCAGTCAGTTAAGCGGTGGACTCTTCCTTTCAGCTCAGGTCATGATCTTAGGGTTGTGAGATGGAGCCCCGCGTCAGGCTCTGCACTGGGAGTGGAGCCTGCTTAAGACTATCGCCTTCCCTCTGCCCCTCCCCCTCCCCCAAAAATTAAAAATTAAAAAAAAAAAATAAATCTCTTCAGTTGAACCATCTGAGTGGACTTCTGTTTCCTGCCTAGATTGACTGATATATCCCCCACTCACCTTTCTGGAGCCAGTGAAGCCCTCAGACTCAGTGAAGAAGTATGCAAAGGGCATGAGGAAGATGAGGGACAGGTTGGAGAAGAGAAAAACGAAGTTCCAGAGGCCTAGGGCAAAAAAGGGAAAGCAGGGGTGGTCAGTGGCAGGGATGGAGTAGGGGGAGGGTAGACACCTACTGGGGACCGACCATGTGGTGGAGGAGGGGGCAAGGTGATATACGACTAATTAGCCGAGGCTGCCTGTGTCTGCATGAACCTAGTCCGTTCCCTATCACCATCCCAAGTTGCAGCCAGGAGCCACGTACCATGGATGAGGGAGCCGTTGAGCCACTGGATATAGTAGTTCCGAGGCAGTGAGAGGAGCACCTCATTGCTGATGATGGAGAAGGGCAGGAGCAGGACAGCACCCAGGGCGACCGCCAGGGTAAAGGTGCAGAGCTCGAGCCTGGGCGGAGAATGGTCGTGCCCTTGCTTAGCTCAGACACTCGCTTCCCTGGGCCCAAGAAGCCCTGCTCATCCCCCCTCGTCCTGGATCTACCTGTAGCAGTGACAGACCGAGGGAAGGAGCCATCCAGCTAAGGATCTCCCGACTGTCCCTTAAACCTCCCCTCCAGGGAAGCCTTGGCACCAGGGATGGGCACACCTTAGGCATTCATGCCACGGGTCATGACACTTGCCCAGAACTATCCCCTGGAATATGGTCCTCTTACACATGTCTGCCAGGTGCACAGGCATGCCAAGCTAAGGGGTTTCTCTTCTCTGCTCAGAGATATGGATTTCTGAGCTTGCCTTCTCTAGCCCAAATAAGAGCAGGGTCACCCCATATGGCCAGACCCTGCATGAAGGCACTAGGCAAAGGGGGAAAGGAAGGACCTGAAACCCAGCTTCAGAGCCAAGGTCTGTGTCCAGGACTGCCTCGGGTGAAAAGAAGAGACATTTTTACTTAGTTGGTCCACCAAGGGGGGAAGGTTGCCTTCTTTTAATCTGTTGACCCGAGGGGTCATCTCTATATTTTCCTTATATATGCTAATGAATAATAACAGCCTGGAGCAAGGGCCATCCTGTCAGAACCAAGCCCACCCTGCCCTTGAGGGTCCCACCTTCCACATCGCTGCTCTAGTCCATTGGTCTACATCCCTGACCCACTCCTTCCCTGATGACCACTGGGAGGTGAAGCCAAGCTGGAACCATTTCCGGTGACTCAGGCCCTAGCTCACAGTTCCTGGCCAAGAGGCTCCCAGAAACTCCTGGCCTAACCAGGGAGACAGGAACAACAACTTTTTCAAGCGTCCCCAGGGTGAGATAAAGCCGGAAGAAGCCAGAAATGCAGAAACTCTCTCTTCACTGTATGACACCCCACTCTCCCCCCAGCTGCAGGAGTCTCACTAGATCCCAGCTTCCAAAGGCTCCTAGTGCCAGGAGCTGGGTCAGCAACACTTACGCAATCTTGTTGACTGTGGCATCTTCATCGTCCACTACGAGAGAGAGAGAGAGAGAGAGAGAGAGAGAGAGAGAGAGAGATGGGGAAGAGGCAAGACATCAGTGGGCAGCTCTGGGATCATCTGTCCTGCAGTGTTCCCTCCTGCCCCCTCCCTGCCCCCTGAAGAAGGGCCTGGGCCACAGAGGCAGAGCTGGACTTAGGCTCCGGGAGAGTTCACACTATGAACCCCACAACCTATTCTCTGGCCAAGGTGGCAGCTTCAAGATCTGTGGTCCCAGGTAGAAAGAGTACAGGTCAGAAATTCTCTCACTTCCCTCTCTCCCCATGATCTCTCTCAGTGTAGGTTTCTCTTTGTCAGCTGAAAATATCAGGAACAACTGGTCTAGGAGGCTGATTACATTGGTGACTGGGGGCAGCAAAGGGAAATGAGATGGGGGACGGGGGGAGATATACAGAGAAAGTCCTTGGGAGAATTATACTGAGGAGTAGCTGCCTTCTTGGGTGGGGGTTCATGAAGTCTTCTGGAGGGGAGGAAAGACTAGGGCCAGAACAGGATGATCTAGACAGGCTGGGCTAGGAATGGGGGCAAATGTGTCCCCCCAAATCGCACAACGCCTACAGGAAGGAAAGCTCCAATCTGAGCACACTTATGCTCTCTATAAAGAGAAAGGCTACCATCACCATGTCCTGGGAGGCCCCAGTGGTCAGATAGGTCTCTGTTCCTGGTGTGAGTGCACTAGTAGAGGAGAGGACAGAGCTTGTGCCCATGATTACGTTCACCCTGTAGCTGATCATTTTAGGTTCACAGAGGGCTTTCATGTTAACCATCTCATTTGGTCCACACAAGGTCAATGAAGTGGTTAGAGACAATCAGGCCCATTTTGTAGAGCATGGAACTGAGGGAAGTTACATGACTTGCCCAGGGGCTTTATTAGTTGCAGACCCTTCTGTCTAGACTTTCCACTCTACCACCTCGCCCCAGCCTGTGGAAGAAGCGAAGCAGAAGAGGCAAAGGCTCCAGAACAGCCACCTTTCCTTTCCCAGCAAGCACCATGGGCCCACTCCCCTGAGGTTGGTCGCATGGCAACAGGAACACTGGCAGAGAGCAGGGAAAAGGGAGGGCAGTCACAGGTACCTGTGGTGAACTCAGCAGGCTTCTTGAAGTGGGTCAGAGCGATGTGGCAGAGGATGTAGAGTGTCGCAAACAGAAGTGTTGAGATCTGTGGCAGAGTGTGAGCTGGGATGAGAAGCTCTGTCCCCAGCACATTCCCGAGGCCCAGTGGCCTCTCTGGTAATTCTATGGGGTCACTTTCCCAAAACAAGACTCCATACTTCTAGGAGTTCAATCTTTCTCCCCAGCATTTCCTTCTAGTCAGGGCCCTCAGGGGCCTCTAAGAAGCATCAGACAGAGGATGGGGAAACAGCACTATGTCCAGCCCTATGAAGTTTTTTTCCGGGAGAAAACAGCTTCAACTGAATCCTGGTTGGTAAACAGGCAGAGAAAACTCCTAGACACACACATACACACGTACCAACATAATGATTTGATATTCGTATATATTGCAGAGAGATCACCACAATAAATCTAGTTAATATCTGTCACCATATACACTTAAAAATTTTTTTCTGATAATGAGAACTTCAAACTACTATCATAGTTTGCTGAAAGTTTTTTTTTTTAATTAATGGATGTTGGATTTTGTCAAATTCTTTTTCTGCATGCATCTATTGAGATGATCGTATGGGCGGTTTTTAATTCTATTAATATGGTGAATTAGATTCATTGCCCTTTGAATATGAAACCAAAGACAATCTACCATGAGCATTTTCAAATTTCTAACCATTTCTCTCATTCCTATAGGTACATGGTATTTCTCCTATCAAGAAATAGTCTTGGGGCACCTGGGTGGCTCAGTCGTTAAGCGTCTGCCTTCGGCTCAGGTCATGTTCCCAGGGTCCTGGGATCGAGGCCTGCATTGGGCTCCCTGCTCCTCGGTAAGCCTGCTTCTCCCTCTCCCACTCCCCCTGCTGTGTTCCCTCTCTCGCTGTGTCTCTCTCTGTCAAATAAATAAATAAAATCTTAAAAAAATAAAATAAAAAAAATAAAGACGGTCGATTCCTGGTCCCTATTCAGGTGACTTCCAACTCCAGAGCCAGGCTGTCCCATACCCCTGGGCAACTGGCCCTCCAATCCGTAGTCATGGCAGGACTTGGCCAGGTTAGTCTGCACATGCACGTATCCCTACCCTGCCCCAAGTAAGCTGCTGTTGCCTAAGGGAGGAGCCGCTGGTCAGCCTGGCTCTACAATCAGCACCAGAGAGTCTTGAGACGTTATTGCATTTATCTTTATTTTTTTAAATTAATTTATTTAAGTAATCTCTACACCCAACATGAGCCTCAAACTCACGATTCCGAGATAAAGAGCTGCAGAGCCAGCCAGGCACCCCGCCATGTTATTGCTTTTAAAGTAAGCCAAGAGGGGCACCTGGGTGGCTCAGTTGGTTAAGTAATTCCTTTGGCTCAGGTCATGATCCCAGCGTCCTGGGATCAAGCCCCCACAGCCAGCTCCCTGCTCAGCAGGGAGTCTGCTTCTCCCTCTCCTCTGCCCCTCCCCACCCCCACTCCTGCTTTCTGTCTTGCTCTCTCTCATTCAAATAAATAAATGAAATCTTTTAAAAAAAAACAATAAATAAAGTAAGCTAAGAAAGCAGGATCAGTCTCCTGGGTCCTCCAGTCTCCAAGAGGAGCTCACCCCACAGGGAATCTACACATGTTATCTATATCTATACATGGAAGGAAGATGTCAAAGAAACCCAAGGAGAGTGATGAGTCTAGAAAATTTTAGCTTTTAACATTAGGGAAGTGGAGTAGAATGAGTTACCCCTGTACTGAAGATTTCTACTGCCCGACACTCCCTCTGCCCTTGGGCTTGCGTAATAGCCAGGAAGGTGGGAGGGCTCAAAAGGTCAGGCTGGAGCTCCACGCAGTTCCAGCAGAGGCTAGGTCATTCTCTAGCACAGGGGATGGGAGCCAGGTGGGGGAGGCACCAGAAGCCTTCAGGCTGCCCTTGGCCAGCACTGATGTCCTCAGCTAATAGGACTAAAGGATGGGGGGGACATCAAGGAGGCTGCTTCTCTGTCCAAGGTCTCATTCCTCCCTGTTCTCTAGGAACGTGGGCCTCTGTCCCTACAATGTTTCAAGGCCTGGTCCTGTCTCCACAACATACCCAACCTCACCATGTGGGACTATCCACTAGGGATCACACAAGGAAAGTTAATCTGGAGTTCCACACATGGACTGATACATTCCCTACTTTTCAGTCCTCGCAGATAAGAGCAGACCTAGTTATGTGGTGGTTCACTTTACCCCTCCTCCAGTCTGAGGCTGCAGACTGAGAAAAATAAAGATGACCCCATCAGTGGGTCCCCCTATTCATTAACACTTCTATTCTTCCAAACCTTTCCTTTTTGCCTTCCATTTAGTGTTTGGGGTTGAGGGCTACTCTGGGGAACTCTGATGAAAGAGGGGAGAGATGAGAATTGAAAGCAGGCCTGAGGAAGATGCAGCTCCCTAAGTTCCCCCGGGGTTTCCCTGGGGCCCAGAAGTGAGGAGTCCATCGCTGTGTGGCAGGTTCAGGGGCTGCTCAAGGTGGTAGTGGGGGAGTAGGGAACGCAGCCTGCTGCCCTCTGGAGCACTGGGGAGGAAGGACCACTCACAGGGGAAATCCCTGAATGGCTGGGGAGCTATGAACCTCGTTGCGGGGGGGCAGGGCGGGGGGGGGGTTCCCACAAGCACCAATGCGGGGGTAAGGGGATAACTTAGTTGTTCTCCATCTCTACACAGTAGAATCCATCCCACAAGAGTCCTTTCTTCCAAACTGGAAGACCCACCAAAGTGCCCCGTTCCTCTGGCATGCCACCCCTACACCTACCAAGTCTTTTTTGGAACCTAGTTCAGTGTTTGGACTTCTCCCTTTCGTCAAACATCAGCGGAGTTTGCGAGGTCTCCCCCAATTAAACCCATCCCTCTCAGACTATCCGATTACGATCGAAATCACTAGACTCGCAGACCCACGCCCTGAAGCCCCGCAGGGGTGGGGGACTGGAGGTCGGGCGGGGGGAGGGGCGTGTAGAAGGGAGGAAAGGAAACCGACCCGCGGCTTTGTTTATCGCGCAACTACCCAACTGATCCGATCTAGAGGTTCACCAGGCCGGGACCATTCGTCGCTCGCCCCTGGGCCACGCAGGCCCTGACGGCGCTCTGAGCCCGGGTGGTAGCACTCCAACCCGAACTTCTCCCTCTCCCGCGACACCGGTGCTTCTCTCCCGCTTGGTCCTATTTACCCTTCCCTGCCCGGGTCCCGTACTCACAATGCACTCGCGAACCCTCTCATGGAAGAGCTGCTCTCGCACGGATAGCACTTCGTAGTCAGCTGCTTCCATACTCTGCTCAGCATGACTGGGGCGGGGGTGTCTCCGGGCCCGGGGAGGACGAGCGGGGATAAAGCCGCCGCCGCCAAGCACCCGGACCCAACCAAGGAGCCTCTCCTCGCAGCCTGCGACGGAAACTCGGGGTAATCTGGAGCTCAGATTCAGTCGTCCGGACGCCTTAAAGGGGCAGGCACCACACGCCTCGTTTTAAAGGGCCCCGGCCCCCTCTGCTCCCTCCCCTTTAAGGTCCGGACTCAGTCAACTTTAACGCAACCACCTTCCAAACAAGCTTGCAACGAGGAAGCGCAGGTGCTGGTTCTATCCACCCGAGACCAACTGACGACACAAGGGATGGGCGGGTTTCTTCCAGCGAGCGGAGTTCATTGGCTCCTAGGGAGCTGCCGCTCATCGCTAGAGGACCGTTGATAGGCTCACCCCGTGGAAGGAGGCGGGATCTTTGGGGCCTCAGAGTGCTTGCTCTAAAACTAAACAGCCGTCTCCTTTCAGCTCCGTGGTTGAGAGGACAGTTCCTGCATTTCCGAGCAACCAAGATTTTAGTTTGACTGTGGTTAAATGAACCCTTTGGACCAGGCCAGCAAGGCAGGATGTGAGAGCACCAAGGGGGGTCTGAAAGGTACCGCTGCCCAGTAACCCAAGGCCTGTAGCAGCATTTTCTGAAAGTGTGTTTCTGTTGGGGTGGGGCCCCTCCACTGCTAGGAGTTTTCACTCAGTCACTTTTGTGGGAAGCCTAGTGTGTGCTGGAGCAAATACTGAAGAAAAGTGGATAGAGAACCACAGGAATATCCAGAAACTTTGTGAGGAAATAACCCCGGGGGAATCATTGCTTAATGGGGCTGAGTCAAATGTTACCCTACTCTGTGCCACTCACCGTATAGACTTGTATCTCCTTTTGACATCACAGCAGCCCTTCAGAGGAAGATATGGTTAGCATTTTTGAGATTAGAAAATAGTGAGAAGTTGTCACGTGCCAAGGTCACACAATTAAGGAACGCCAGTTACCTTCCTGCAACCTTGGAATATGTACTGTTTGGGTAGTTCTGCCTTCATGGACTTGAACCCTTCCTCTAAATTGGAGAAGTAAGGGAAACTCAAAAGAAGGGTTGAGTTTTGCAAACTGCCCCACTGAAGGATAAGAGCCCAATTGTAAAGGCCTAGACTGCATCCAGTTACTATCTGAGCAAGAGTCAGGGGCCAGAATTAACAGCTGAATTCTGTACCCTGGTAACTTTTCCGAAGCAAGTTATTTTTGTTCCTTTTTTGTTTCCCCATTGATTTGCAACAGAACCTTGGGAAATAAAAAGAATGTACTTGTTTCTATGTATATGTACACACATATGTATGTGTGTATACACACATTTGTCTTTGGTGATAGCAAGATGAGAGAAGCTGAAGAGCTGATTTCCCTCTTAGCAACCAAGCTTGGGGTGAACTGAACTACAGCAGGAAGAGTGGTTAGTTACAAAGAGAAGAAGCTAACTGGCTGGGTCCTGGGATGATCTGCAAGGAAGAAAAGGAGAGCACAGGGAGGTGGCTTGGGCCTATTGAGTGTGTTTTAGTAATAAACATACTGTGTTTTGTTTGGCTCACGGTATTTTTAACAAATTTGAATAAACATTTAAAAATCAAGATACCTTAAAAATTCAGATTTCCGTCTCTTAAATAGAAGATCTGGCAGAACTGGTCAAAAAGGACATATGGCCCAGTAGATGGGGCAGGGTGTGCTCCAGTCTTCCACAGTCCCTATCACTTGGTAAGCTCTTACACCTCACCAGTTTTTCCATTTACTTTGTCAGCCCAGCTGTGCATTTGAGGTTGTGACCTATGCTAAATCCTCTTTTTTTTTTTTTAAGATTTTATTTATTTATTCATGAGAGACAGAGGGAGAGAGAGAGAGAGAGAGAGAGAAGCAGAGGGAGAAAGAAGCAGGCTCCCAAGGAGCAGGGAGCCCGATGTGGGACTCGATCCCAGGACCCCGGGATCATGACCTGAGCCGAAGGCAGATGCTTAACCATCTGAGCCACCCAGGCGCCCGCTAAATCCTCTTTACTGCTTCAATTTGCCAGCATCTTCACCCTGGCCTTTGGTCAGTTCCTGGTGGATCCTGCCAAGCTCTTGCCTTCATTAAGGCTCTGTGCTTGATATTTCCTCCTCCCCTCCCCCTTCCCAATTCATTTTGGCTGACTTCAATCTCTTTCAGGCTTGAGCTTAAATGATACCTGTTCAGAGCCTTCCCCCATTACATTATCTAAAGCAACCTAATCGTATTGTTTATAACAGGTTGCCATAAGTTAATTTGCTTGCATTTGTTTGTCTGCCTCCTCCATATAGGCTTGTAAAGGGAAAGAATCATATTTGTCTTTTTTTTTTTTTTTTAAGTAGGCCCCCAGCATGGAACTCAACGCAGGGCTTGAACTCGTGATCTTGAGATCAAGACCTGAGCTGAATTCAAGAGTTAGATGCTTAACTGAGTGAGCCACACAGGCACCCCATATTTGTCTTGGATGTAGTTATTTCCCTAGCCCTTAGCCTGGTGCATAATACATGTAGACACTCAAATATTTACATATATGGTGAGAAAAGATAGCAGGCATTGCTGATAATCAGAAGAGCTGGGTCTGGTTCTAGCACTGTCATCCTGGACTACACTTAACTAGAACACCCTTCAGATTGCTTCTAAGTCTAAAAATCTAATGTTAATAGTCCTTTGCAGTTTCCAAAGTTCTGTGACATCACCAGAGCCACAGACTATTAAATCTGATTCATACAACTGGTTAGCATAGATTCTGCTTAGAGACTTATCATCATCCAGAATGTACAGTTATGTACAACTAAAGTGAATTTTAAAAGGCAAAATATCAATAAACCTATGAACTTGGAACTGCATAGTAGAAGACAAGCTCAAGCTCAGAACAGAGAGAAAGAATGTAGAATACTTCCTAGAGAAAGTAGTTTTGAGCCCAGTGACAATCTGATATATTTGCTCACAAGTCCTTGAGCCCTTGTTTACAAATCCATTGGAAGCACAATAACTTTCTTTTCAATGCCTATGTTTAGAATTGGCAAGAGATTCTCTGATTACTGAATTAACACTCAGAAAACTATGCAAAAAGACACTCCATAATATATTTTTAAACTTACCAAGTCTCACTTTGTCCAAATCCTATCTACTTCAAGGCTCAACACCAATAATGTCTTTTCTTCCATTCTTTCCTGAAGGGATTTCTGCCTGTACAGTTTCAGCTATATAGTTCAGTGAACAATTAGGCATATATGCACTGTTTCATAACATTATCTTGAGCTATTATTTAAATCTTTTGTATTGTTTAAATTTACCTCCATTTATATCTTTTCTCCTTTCCCCTCTCCTTCAAGGATTGGAAATGTGTATTTGGCTTCTAATTCATCCCTTTCCTTCCAGTCTCAGTGCAGTTCTCATAGTAAACAATGCTTGTGGATTTGATCTGCCTATGAGATTAGTAACCCTTCATTGGGAGAGGACTACCTTGATTATGGAGGATTAATTTCAACTTCTTCAAGCAACAAAAGGAAGGGAACAAGTCCAGATTGAGCCTCCACTAAGTGCTAAATATTAATAGATACTTTACATAGATTTTTTCAGTGTCAAAAGGACCCTAGAAAATAGATTATTTTTTTTAGAGATGAGGAATCAGTTCAAAGAAATTAAGTAACGTGTACAAGGGCCAGCAACACCGGGTGGTGGAACTAGGATTTGAACATGGCCTCTCTGATTCCAAAGACTCCCTTTTTCCTGACACTCTACTGTTGCCTCTTAGTGAATATATACCCCACTTCTGTATTCTCATTACTATATTCCTTAGATAGTGTAATAGGAAGCTAAAACTTGAACTTCAATACCTTCAAGAGCCCTGGAACTCTTCCATCTGTATCTGTGAGACCACTTTTGAACTTCCAAATGATGATTTATTGCTGAACAGCACCTTGAGAGGAGCAGATAGAAGACCAGAGGCATCTACTCCCCAAGGTGACTGGGGCAGGAGAGGCACAGAGAGGAGGATTAGGAAAAGTTGCCCTTTTCTTTAAACAAAGATTTCAGAAACTTTCCAAATTATGGATATCTTCATTTTCTCTTTGCTTACCTACATGTCCTATTTTTTTCTACAGAAAATACATTAAGTACAGAAAAAGTCCTGCTTACTCTGAGTACCTTCAAGGCCATTTTATTCCCAGGACTTCCTGGGTCTTCGGGAAGAACTCCTCCAGCTCTGGGGTGAAAATGCTATAGGCTGGGCTATTTTGTGTCAATTTCGTTTCCAGGTGTCCCAAGTTAAAAATTCATATTTTTATATGACCCGCAAAATGATGGTGTTAGGAGATGGGGCCTTTGAGAGGTAATTATGTTTAGATAAAGTACAGCTCCCTTGATGGGATTGATGTCCTTATAAGAAGAGAAAGAGACTAGAGCTTTCTCTCTTCCATGTGAGGACATAACAAGAAGGCAAGCCAGGAAGAGCGCTCTCACCAGACACTGATTCTTGGACTTCCCAGCCTCCAGAACTGTGAAAAATAAAAGTTTGTTGGTTAAGCCATCTAGTCTGTGGCATTTTGTTGTAGCAGCCCAAGCTAAGGCTGTAAACCTCCTCCTTTCTCTCTGATGGGAATTGGACCAGTTCCTAGAAATGGACCAGCAACTTTGGGATTGCCCTCTTCTATAATGCCAGGGAAGCCAGAAAACCAGACGTTCCTTTTAGGTAAGACCTACCTGGATCTGAGACCCTGTTGTTGTTAGCAGGGGTTGGGTTTAAGAAACATGCTTTGAGCAATTCTGTTCCTTTGTCCCTACCTATCTCTGACCTTTCTAAAAATATTTGAGAGGATAGTCATAATGAAAGATTGGCTTGAAATAGAAAAATTTGTGAAATCCTGGACTCTGGGAATAGAGAGGGATCTTAGAAATCTTCGGTTCTCTCTGTTTGCCACTGACAACATGGATGGCATAGTGGCCCATTGTTGATCCTAGCTGATTATTAGAAAGTGAGCTCCAGTGCTTTTCCCCATCCTTTGCTGTGCCCTCTGGGTTTTTGAGGAATGAGGCTGCTGCAATTTCTGGACAGCAGATCTTCACTGGGTTTCTCTATTCTAATCTAAACATCCTCAGTTCTCTGAGTTCCTCTACTCAAAGCTCCTTAGCATTCCACTCACCCCTTGAAGGGAATTCTCTTGCCCTTTCTGTATCCTCTTTGAGGTGCCCGGAACTGGATAAACAGTGTGCATAGCAGGGCAACCAGGGCAACCAGTGAAGATGTTGGGAATGCTCAGCTGCCTAGCTTTGCCTACCTTTGCATACTGATGGAATGTCTAAGGTGACACCTGCCTCTTCTGATAGCTGCGTCATACTTTGGCCCCTGGCACACATTCATTTGGTCAGTGTGAGCCAGCAGAAGTTTCTGCATGCTATTATCATAAGACGAGTTGGGCCAGAGAGAGGGTGAAGGATCTTATTTATGAAGAATCTTTAGAACAGCTCTTATTTATGAAGAATGTTTAGAACAACTTTCCCTTCTACCTTCATTTGATATCACCATCTACCCTGTGGTGTCTTCCTGAGGCATCTTAGATCTTTGGGCCTGGGAAAAGGGGAAAAAAGGGAAGACAGTAGAGGGGCAGTCATCTCTAGCTTTCAGAGTTAAAAGTTTGAATCTTTGGGCGCCTGGGTGGCTCAGATGGTTAAGCATCTGCCTTCAGCTCAGGTCATGATCCCAGGGTCCTGGGATCGAGTCCTGCATCGGGCTCCCTGCTCCTTGGGAGCCTGCTTCTCCCTCTGCCTCTCTCTCTCTCTCTCTCTTTCTCTCTTGCTTTGTCTCTCATGAATAAATAAATAAAATCTTCAAAAAAAAAGTTTGAATCTTTGTTCTTGCCCCAAATTAATTCTTGGAATATTGAGTGCCAGTCATGCACTAAGCACCAAGCTAGGCACTGGCAATACAATGGTAATAAGCACGATAGACGCAGAGCTTATAAAATCTGATGGGGGGAAATATATTAATTAAATGATCACACAAGTATATAATTCCAAATATGATCCCTGCTTTGAGAGAAAAGTAGAAGGTTCTATGCAAATATTTAATGGGGGAATCTGAGTCTGACCTAATCTTTAAGTTCTTGAAGAGGTAACATTTCAGTTTCCATCATCAAAGGAAAAGTATGAGTTAAGTGGGCAAAGATGGGGGGGCAGTTATGTCTGGAAAAGGTATTACATAGGTGGAGGGAAGAGTGAAGGCCCCCTGCAGGAATGAGATAAGCTAATTTCATCACAGTTGACACAGTAGCATACGGCAAGCTGTCAGTTGGGAGATGGGTGGATCAGTTGAGGGGTAGGTGGGGAAGGATGTTTATATTTTGGTGTATGGACCAAATGGCAGAGAGGAAGTAGCTGGGCTTCACAACACAAAGATACCAGTATCTACATGATAATTTCCACATCATCAGGTGGTTATTGACTTTGCGTCAATAATGAGTTCGATTGACCTGGCAATCTCCCTTACCACATGTTGACCCCAAGACCATGTTTTGATACCCACCCCACCCTGGGGAGGACCCTTGAGGCAGGAGCTGCAGCTAAGAGCTTGGGTATGGGAGTTCCTAAATCCTGTGGCTGCCGGAGTCATAATGGCCTACCATGAGGCCTAGCTGCCTTTAGGAATGGACAGAACAACAACAACCACAAAAAACCAAAAACCGACAAGCCAGAGATGCCAAGTCAGTTACTTCCTGTTGTTATGTATCTTTTAGGCTCAGCTCCAAGGTGACAGGGCAGAGTTCACAAATCTGAGCTCTGCTCTTCTGGGCAGAGAACTCGTTGTCAGTGGTGCCATCTGCAGGGCATTAAGGAATTTGCCAGGAATTTGATGGGATCAGGAGGGGAAAATGCCATCTCTCTTCTCTCTCATTCAAGCCTCTTAATCTGAGCATGTACCTGGCCCTCCATAGGGCTGAAAGACTCCCTATTCCTTCTGATCTTTTGGCAAGCAATATTTAAGGCCCTTGGTCCTACAAGGCAGGACACAGGGCTGTAGTATCACTTCCCTTCTTCCCTGCCAATTAAATCTGTCATTTGTTAAAAAAAAAAAAATGAGGCACTGGGCTCCTTTCATTTTAAGGTCACCTCAAGGAAGTTAAGAATGATGCATTGTTGGGGCACCTGGGTGGCTCAGTCGTTAAGCGTCTGCCTTCGGCTCAGGTCAGGATCCCAGGGTCCTGGGTTCGAGCCCCGCATTGGGCTCCCTGCTCCACAGGAAGCCTGCTTCTCCCTCTCCCATTCCCCCTGCTTGTGTTCCCTCTCTCGCTGTGTCTCTGTCAAATAAATAGATAAAATCTTAAAAAAATTAAAAAAAAAGAATGCTGCATTGTAAAGGCATTTAAGCATTCTGGTGTTTTTTAAAAACAGATGGGTGGATGTAAATTGAAAGTCCTGATGTACTAAGGTTAATTATCATCATCATCATCCTCATCCTCGCCACCTCTAAGTAAACTCTCCTTGGGTTTTACTTATCTCTATTTCTTTTCTAAATAAATGGCTCATTTTTCCTTGGCAGTGGCTTTGGTGTCTCACTGAGTAGAGCTGTCAAGTCCTGTGGTGCCCTGTCCCTCATCTCCTAAGCTTAGATGCACATTGCTGCTAAACCAAGTCCTTCCAGACTTGATTTTCCTATTCACCACCCTCTCTGAGAAAGGCAGAATGGGAATCTGGAGTGCAAAAGGGAAGATAGGCCAGGGTGCTTAGATGGCTCAGTCATTAAGCATCTGCCTTTGGGGGCGCTCCTGGGAGGCTCAGTCATTTAAGTGTCTGCCTTCGGCTCAGGTCATGTTCCCAGGTTCCTGGGATCAAGCCCCATTTCCGGCTCCCTGCTCCACGGGAAGCCTGCTTCTTCCTCTCCCACCCTCCCTGCTTGTGTTCCCTCTCTCGCTGTGTCTCTGTCAAATAAATAAATAAAATCTTAAAAAAAAAAAAATAAGGGGTGCCTGGGTGGCTCAGTCATTAGGCATCTGCCTTCGGCTCAGGTCATGATCCCAGGGTCCTGGGATCGAGCCCCATTTCGGGCTCCCTGCTCTGCGGGGATCCGGCTTCTCCCTCTTCCACTCCCCCTGCTTGTGTTCCCTCTCTTGCTGTGTCTCTCTCGGTCAAATGAATAAAATCTTAAAAAAAAGAAAAAAGAAAAAAGGGATAATAGGCCTAGGAGGTTAAGAGAGCCTGACTAATGACAGAACAAAAAGTCAAGTGTCTCTGTTTCCTAGGCCTCTCTACCCTGAAACTCAACTCAGAAGGTGCTTAAAGAGACCTGGGCCTGCAAAGAGAGTGAGTATGTTTTACCAAACCCTCAAATTGAGGGTTTGATGTTTGTTTGAATAATCTGTCCTAAGAGGGAAATAAATAATCCTTATTTTTACCTCCAATAGAGCAGTCTGTGGGCCATAATCATTACCAGGAATTGTGCTTGCTGCCAGGGCAGAGATATAATCAGACCCCAGTGCCCCCCAGAGGAATGCTTCATGGCATTTCATTATAGGCAGCCCCTTCCTCTCCACCCCAGTCCCACACTTGGTATTTCATGTCACCAAAGGTTTTGACTATTAGTAACTACTAACCGTCATGTTGCATACAAGACGATTAGGAACAGAGGGGACAGAGGGAATACTGAATTCAGGCAGCCAGTTGGATCAATAACCAAATAATTAGAGTATAAAGAGGACTGGATAGTTCAGGAAGAAGGTAGATAGGAGGTGTCTATTCTAAAGGATAGCTTAGATTAAAACCATCACAAATGTTGAAATTTGAGTTTGAACTGTAGAAAATAGAAAAGGTTTTTTCTTCTTTTTTTAAAGATTTTATTTATTTGACAGAGAGAGACACAGCAAGAGAGGGAACACAAGCAGGGGGAGTGGGAGAGGGAGCCCGATGCGGGGCTCGATTCCAGGAACCTGGGAACATGACCTGAGCCGAAGGCAGACGCTTAACGACTGAGACACCCAGGCGCCCCTAGAAAACCTTTCTAAATTACAGGTTTCCTCCCCCCTTTTTAAAAGATTTTATTTTTAAGTAATCTCTATACCCAATGTGGGGCTCAAACTCACAACCCAGAGATCGAGTCGCATGCTCCTCTGACTGAGCCAGCCAGGCACCCAGGTTTCCCCCCTTTTAAAAAATGAAATATATCAATCATACTGGGGAAAAAAGGATAATATAAAAGATATTGTTCTATCCTTTAGAAACATTAAACCTTAGGGGTTTGTATGTAACTCCCACTGATTCTTGCCTCCTATAGTTTTCTCCCAGATTTAAACAGGTTTGACATGTGTAACAAATGGTATATTGTAGAAATGAGAAAGTGTGACTTGCAAGACTAAGTCACAGCATTGCAGTTTCCAACTTGCCCTCTCTTGGATCACTCACTCTGGGGGAAGGCTGTCCCCATGCTCTGAAGACGCGCAAGGAGCCCTATTGGAGAGAGGTCCACGTGTGAACTGAGGCCACCTGCCAACAACCAGCACTAACTTGCAAGGCAGGTAGGTGAACCACCTTGGGAAGTGAATCCCTCAGTCCCAGTGAAGCACACAGGGAACTGTAGCCTCAGTCAACATCTTGACTGCAACCTTATGAGAAATCCCAAGACAGAACTAGCCAGCTAAAGGTGAGGTAATACACATAGATCTTGGGGCAATTTGTTATGTGACAACAGGTAATAAAATTGCAAACAACTATGTAACTAGCACCAGCCTGTCACCTTATTTTGCTTTGTTTACTACAGATTAATCTTCTTAAAAATACAACACCCCCTACCCCAACACATAAAAGCCAACCAAAATAAAACATCAGGGGTGCCTGGGTGGCTGTCAGTTAAGGGACTGCCTTTGGCTCGGGTCATGATCCCAGGGTCCTGGGATAGAGCCCCACATCAGGCTCCCTGCTCAGTGGGGAGCCTGCTTCTCCCTCTCCCTCTGCCTGCTTCTCCCCCTGCTTGTGCTTGCTCCCTGCCCCCTGGCCCCATGTCAAATAAATAAAATCTTACGCTTGCTTCTTGATCCTGTCCCTGCCTTGTGCCTCAGAATTCTGCAAAAAAGCACATGGCACACTGTACACTGTGTGCTTCCCTAATTTTAGGTCACCCAGGACATTTCCCTGAAAAGCAAGCTCTTCTCTGCATTACTTTGCCGCTGTTTCCCAGGCTCTAGCCTGGCTACCTTTCCCTCGTTTTACAGAAGAGACACATCAGAGAGTTTTTCAGACATCTCTCAAGACCGACTTCCTTCCAGTTTAGCACTAATTCAAAACCTTCAATCCCCATTTGGTCACTAATTCAGTTTAAGGTTCCCCATAGCACTTTACAGCCATGGCATCTGCCTTCCCCCAGGACCTGTGGTGGCTCCATTTGTGTTTCTGTGCTCAGCCTGCAGCACCACCCAACAGAGCTTTCTCTGAAATATCTGAGAATAGGAGCCAATTAACTATTTTGTAAATTTGTAAGAAAAAAAAAAGGGAAAACTTTGGTATTCCCTAATTTCTTTAAACCAAGGATCAACATCTTCAGGCCTTAATAGTCCCTGTACTTTCTGAATTTCAAATATACATTTTCTCTGCAGTAAAGCACTATTTGCATCCTGTTTGCCTATCTCCTACATAGTCCTTTAGATGCAGGCAAATTCTACTTTAAGATTTTATTTGACAGAGACACAGAGAGGGAACACAGCAAGGGGAGTGGGAGAGGAAGAAGCAGGCTTCTCGTGCAGCTGGGAGCCCGAACCCAGGACCCTGGGATCATGACCTGAGCCAAAGGCAGACGCTTAACAACTGAGCCACCTAGGCGCCCCCCAAATTCTATTCTTGAAACAATGTAAACTATGCTAAGTGCCCTAAATTGTAAACTCTTATCCTAACCTGTACAAATGTTGCCACTTCACCCTCTCTTAAATCAGTGCTCTTCCACAAATATCCATGGCCTTTTTTTTTTTTTAACCCACAGCTGCTTATTTGGTTTACTATTAGGATTTTTGTTCATCAGCAGGAATTATGATCCTGCAACTTATGATAGGGTTGGAAACAGCTTTTACCTCACCATGCTCAAAAATTTCTCTAGTCATCTGTTTTCCTGTAGAAGGGTCATTCTGAAATTTTTAGTTACATTGATAGGTTAGCAAACTTGTTTAAGCAGCAGTCATGAATTTGTAGGACATTCAAAACTTCCTATACCTAAGTCATTAGTAATTAGCCAATAATTTCAAAAGCTAGATTAGCTCTGGACTAACATTTTTCTAAGCTCTGTTTGATGTAGATTCTAACACTGGTTGAGGTGATATTAGCAGATCAGTCAGAATCGAGCTCTCCTGCTTTTCTAGTCCAGTGTACTCCCTTTTCCCAGAGGTGGCTACACAAGAAATGGGATCCTTGATATTAGCACCCTGCTATCTTCCAGATATAGATGAGTGGTAGTAGATCCTGAATTGGAGAAAGCAATTTAGAAAAAGCACAGAAGTCAAACTTTCTTTCTTATAGCCTTTACTTTTGAGACATGATGGAAAAATGCAACAGGTACACACGGAGAAGACATGATCACAGTTAAAAGTGAAGACAATCTAATCAGAAAGCTTTAATGCCTGTCAGCTAATGTTGAAGCTAAAGTTCTGAGTGTGGCATGCTGCAGGGCTGAAAGGAATGGTAATTAGTATTCCTCTCCTTCTTCTTCACCCTCTCCTTCAACAGAATCCACACCAACCTCCTCATAATCCTTCTCCAGGGCAGCCATGTCCTCACGGGCCTCAGAAAACTCTCCTTCCTCCATGCCCTCCCCCACATACCAGTGAACAAAGGCACGCTTGGCATACATCAGGTCGAACTTGTGGTCCAGGCGAGCCCAGGCCTCAGCGATGGCTGTGGTGTTGCTCAGCATGCACACGGCCCGCTGCACCTTGGCCAGGTCTCCACCGGGCACCACAGTGGGAGGCTGGTAATTAATGCCCACTTTGAAGCCAGTGGGGCACCAGTCCACAAACTGGATGCTGCGCTTGGTCTTGATGGTGGCAATGGCAGCATTGACATCTTTGGGAACCACGTCGCCACGGTACAACAGGCAGCAGGCCATGTATTTACCGTGCCGAGGGTCACATTTCACCATCTGATTGGCCGGCTCAAAGCATGCGTTGGTGATCTCTGCTACAGAAAGCTGTTCGTGGTAGGCTTTCTCAGCAGAGATGACGGGGGCGTAGGTGGCCAGAGGGAAGTGGATGCGGGGATAGGGCACCAGGTTGGTCTGGAATTCTGTCAGATCGACATTCAGGGCTCCATCAAATCGGAGGGAGGCAGTGATGGAGGACACAATCTGGCTAATAAGGCGGTTAAGGTTAGTGTAGGTTGGGCGTTCAATATCGAGGTTTCTACGACAGATGTCATAGATGGCCTCATTGTCTACCATGAAGGCACAATCAGAGTGCTCCAGGGTGGTGTGGGTAGTGAGGATGGAGTTGTAGGGCTCAACTACAGCTGTGGAAACCTGGGGGGGCTGGGTAAATGGAGAACTCCAGCTTGGACTTCTTGCCGTAATCGACAGAGAGACGTTCCATCAGCAGGGAGGTGAACCCGGAACCAGTTCCCCCTCCAAAGCTGTGGAAAACCAAGAAGCCCTGAAGACCTGTGCACTGGTCAGCCTGTTAGAAAAAAGGAAGAGAGGAAACATATTATTACTGCTCTTTGCAATATATTTTCACTTTTCATATAATTCCAGGAATACAGATCTTATTAAGCATTTAGTTAAAAATAGCTTCACTAATATCTATAAAATGACACCAAATAAAGCTTTAATTGGATTTTTTTTAAAAACTATAACAGAATAGTTTACCTCACTCTATTACATTTCAGTTCTGTGTTTAAGATGAAAAGAACGTATTTCCAATGTCTTCCTTAGGATCATTATTTACTTTATTCTTGAGAATAAACCTACCAGCTTCCGAATGCGGTCCAAGACAAGGTCAATGATCTCCTTGCCGATGGTGTAGTGCCCTCGGGCGTAGTTGTTGGCAGCGTCCTCCTTGCCGGTGATGAGCTGCTCAGGGTGGAAGAGCTGCCGGTAGGTGCCGGTGCGAACTTCATCTGCAAAAGGCAAACAGAGCAGCCACCCCTCACTCACCCCCTGCACAAGCCCGCTCGACCCCAGGGTGTCCACGGAGCCTCAAGACGGACCTCCTGTCCCAGACACCCCCGCCCCCCGGCCGCCACTGTCTGGCCCCGGGAGCTCACTGGGGTCACCGAGGCCAACTCACCAATGACCGTGGGTTCCAGGTCTACAAACACGGCCCTGGGCACATGCTTGCCGGCGCCCGTCTCACTGAAGAAGGTGTTGAAGGAGTCATCTCCTCCCCCGATGGTCTTGTCACTTGGCATCTGGCCATCGGGCTGGATGCCGTGTTCCAGGCAATAGAGCTCCCAGCAGGCATTGCCGATCTGGACACCAGCCTGGCCCACGTGGATGGAGATGCACTCACGCTGTGGAAGAATAGAAAAAAACAAAATCAGTATTAATCTAATGACTGTAAAGCAGAACAAAATAATTTATGTAAACAATCTTACAAACTTCCCCTTCTAAAACTATTTAAAATGTAATACTCTTCCAGGGGAGACTCCGTATACTTTGATATCATGGCTTTTAATGAATTTCTTTTCCCTATCTAAATTGGGAAGGTCTTTTTCCAGAACAAGAGCGCTTAGTCACAGCTTCCTCCTTTGGAAGACGAAGATAGGGAGGGTATTCATCCAGTGCTCAGGCCTCAGAATTCCATTTTAGACTAGGTGGCCAGATTTCCGGGCAGCTACCATCGCAGGAAGCACGTGGCCAGAACAGTGCAGAGGAAATGTCTGGCCGCAGGGACAAAGGGCGGGGCTTTGCGGCACAGGATGAATGAGCAATTCAGGGTGTGCGCGCACCCGCGCCCCTCTGCGGCCACCGGGGCCGCGCAGCTGCAGAGACACGCAACAGCCACGTCTGCAGAGGCGCCTGCCATGGCCAACCATCTTCGGCTCCCCCAGGCGTTGGGCTCAGCCCAGCACCTTCACACCTGTCAGGGCACAGCAGGGGATTAACGGCGGCCCAGATCTGGACCAAGATCCGATTTCCGTTCCCTCAAAATCCGTCATTGCCACCACCTGCTCCTATGTGCATTCCTCACTTAGACCAAGGAAGGACAGATGGCTTCTAGAAGCTGTTGGGAGCTAATTGTCCTAATACTCTGGCGTAGTGCGGGACAGTGACAAGGAGCCGTTCTCCACATTCACCTTATTGTTCTAGTTAAAAAACACCCCCCCTCCCCGCGACTCAGGCTAACAGAAGACACGCCCTACGGTGGTAGGCCCGCAGCACCCGGCGCGCACGCGCAGACGGCAAAGGCGGTCTCCCGCCGCTCCCTGGCGGGAAGGTAACGGTTGCGCCTGCGCCTTTGTGTCGGGTTCCTTCCCGCCTCCGCGTTTCTGGCAGAGGAGGAAGTGAGGGCGTGGAGAGACCGCGCGCGCGCGCGCGCCCGCCAAAAGCGGAGGAAGGAAAGGGGGATGGGAAGGCGCGGGAAAAGACTGTAGGGTCTCGGGTCGCCGCGCCCAAGAGGTAAGGGCTAATTGAGAGCCCCAATCACAGTCTGGGGAGCCGCCGTCCGGCGATGCCCTCCCAGAGTCCGAGAAGAAAACGCGGCGGCCTCCCTCCCGGGCCCCAACCATTCTAACTACTACAACCCTCGCCTCTAACCTCGCTTTTCGCCTTCCAAAACCAGAGCGCTGATCCCTGGCTAACGGCCCCCTCAAGACCGCCCGGCTCGCTTTTCCCGTTTTCCAGAGCGAGGGCGGCGTCCTGAGGGGCTCACTTACCATGGTGGCTACGGGTTAGCAGGCGCAGGCGACAGGAGCAGACACCGGGTCCCGGTTACCGTCCCCGACAAGCTAAGAGTCGAGGTAAGTAACGCACTGAGGCAGGGGCGGTGCCGGAGCTACTTAAGTAGCGGTCCGGGGAGGGGCGGGCGGGCCCAGGCGGTGCCACGGCCGCGGGCCCCTCCTCCGGCCCGGCGCGCCCATTCGGCGCCCGGCTCGGCCGCCGCAGAGGCGGGCTCCTGGCCCAAAGCCCCCTCCCCGCGCCGGCCCTGTGGGGCGGGGTCCGCCGCGCCTGCGGACAGCGAGCTCGGGTGCTGCAGTCTGCGGCGCATGGCCGCCAGGGCCTGGGCGGGGGCGGGCGCAGGTTCGGAAAGCAACCAACATGGGAACGGGAAAGCAGGCTTGCCTTAATTTGGACGAACCCTAAGACTTAAGACTTCTGTACAGTTTTAAAGATGAAGCACCATGAGATGCAGAAATTTCTGGTCCGGATAGCTCAGCTGATTATTTTCATGTTGCCACAATCTGTCAGTGAGTTTTGTCTTTTTCTTTTCTCAGTACTTACCTGATAATGTGGAGGATGCAAGGTTTAGAAAACAGACTAGTTTTATTTGGCTTATTGTAATGACTTGTGCGTTAAACTAAGGTGCCAGATGTTGGAAGCAAAAGTATTTCAGTCATTCAAAGAGTAGTACCTAAGCATTGAACATCGAAGCTGTTAAAAGGGCCTGCTAGGCCCCATTTTTAGATACAACCAGTAACTTTATGGAACAGTCCCAGGGGCTTTTAAAAAGGGAGATTCAAAGATACATTTCAAATTTGGCAGCTGAATTGTAGAAGTGAGGACAGAAACTTGGGTAGTGAGGAAATTGACACTGAAGGATATTAGGAAGTAGGGAATCCTTGTGTTATATAGAGCTTTGTAAAACTCTATATGATAACTGCTTTCTGTTATGTCAAGATCAATTGGTCGTAGCCTCCTTCTAGGAGGCCCAGATTATAGTGGATACCCTCCTCCCCACCTCTGCCTTTCAGGAGACTATTCCAAGACCATAAACTATGTAAACCCTTGGAAATGCATGAAGTGGTTAGTTAGGTTTAAAGTGTGAATTTAAAATGGCCCTAGCAGAAACCTGTTGTTGTTTACACTATTCAAAATATCCTCCCAGGGATAGTATGTAACAAAAAAAGCAAATGTAAAACTAACAATTCACAGTTCATATTCAGTTATTACCTTGCTCAGATTTGGTAAAGACTTCACCCTCATATCAGACGAATAACAGATTTATACTGTTAATATGTGTGTGTAGTTTGTAAGGATATGTATGTGTATATATATGTACACACACACACATATTTTTATTTTCTGTGTATGTAAAATTTCCGCTCATATGAACCTGGAATACAAACAAGGAGGTTTTCTTTTATTTCTAATAAATATATTTTTTGTAATTCTGTTAAAAGGTTTTCTTGCTTTAATTTCTTTTTTTTTTTTTGTAGGATTTTTTTTTGTGAAAAGATTTTCAACTCGATCCAAATTTCCACATATTTTCCAAACTAGGTTACTGGGGACAGGAATATATTTGAATATTGTCTCACTTATTCTTAAAGGAGATGGAAAATAATTAGTTTGCCTGGACCAGCAAATGAATTTTAGGGAACCACCCTGCTTAACTCCATTTTGCTGTCTGCTCTGGATGAAAGCCATTTGGAAGCAGGCACCTCCCTCCTTCTAGATCTCTGCAGAACCTTAGAGCTTTCACTGCAGAGATTTGCTCCTGTGGGCCTGTATGTCTCCCCAGATACCTTCCTAAAATCATTAGCTTTGCTAGCCTTGTTTCTGTGAATTCCCCTGTTGTGAATGAGGAAGTATTTGAGGGTTTTTTAGGTCCCTGATGACACCTTAGTTTTCAGAGAGTAATTTAGATCCAAAATGGACTTTTAAATATAATCTAGTCTTGGTATCTTTATGCCAGAAAAGTATTGAATAATGCTAAGTTTATTTTGCTACCTCTTTAGCACCTGAGAGGAAATGCTGACATTTTTTTCCTTTTTTTACCTATATTAAACTTATATAGGTATATTTGCTTCTATTATATATAGATGCATATACTTTGTGTATATTTAACAACTAAGTAGTAGTTATCTATTGCTGGAATATAAACACAGTATTATCCACTGTCTTAACATTTTAACTGATTATTAGATCTTTGTTTTGTTGGACTGTTTCAGGGTCTGTAACTATTTGCTTTAAGTCTTTGGTGTAGTGGAAAACCCTGTGTTGCTATTTGAGCCACTCCCGTTTTTGCTACTTAGTATGGTGGCCATTTGCTACTGTTCTACGCAGTCAGAAACATTTCTAATAGTTCCATATTGTGGTTTAGACACAATAGTTCACAATATATTTTGTTCCTTTAACCAGCTCTACAGGGAAAGACAAAAATAAGTAGCAGTAACTTACCAAACATCAACTATTTTTGAATATTTGATCTTTTATTCTTATTTATTGCAGTGTTATAAATTTACATATGCTATATTATGTTCTGTCTCTCTCCCCCCCACCCCTCCACCCCTGCCCCCACAGGTAGATGGTATAGGGGAAAGAAAATGGGTTTTGTTTTTTTGTTTGTTTGTTTTTAAAGATTTTATTTATTTATTTGACAGAGAGAGACACAGGGAGAGAGGGAACACGAGCAGGGGGAGTGGAAGAGGGAGAAGCAGGCTCTCCGCTGAGCGGGGAGCCCCATGTGGGGCATCATGACCTGAGCTGAAGGCAGACGCTTAATGACTGAGCCACCCAGGTGCCCCTAGACCCTTAATTATCTTTCTCCAGCTTCATTTATGAATGGGAATCAGTAAATTTGAATCATCTTTTTCTCATCCTGTCACCTTCAAACCCATTAGTGAATTTTACCAGTTTTATCTTCAAAATATGCCCATCACTTTTTATCACATCCCCTTATTTCATAGCATTTATAGAACTTGAAATTACCTTGTTTGTATATTTATTTACTTATTTAAAATTTTTCCCTAATTACATGCAAGCTCCATGTCTGTTTTTGTGGAAGCCAATCTTGGTTGCACCTCCAAAAAACACTTTCTTTCATTCTTCTTTGCCAAGATAACCTCTGTGTCTCTCTTTTTTAAAAATTTTTTTAAAGATTTTATTTATTTATTTGACAGAGAGAGACACAGAGAGAGAAGGACACAAGCAGCAGGGGTGGGAGAGGGAGAAGCAGGCTTCCCGCGGAGCAGGGAGCCCAATATGGGGCTCGATCCCAGGACCCTGGAATCATGACCTGAGCTGAAGGCAGATGCTTAATGACTGAGCCACCCAGGCGCCCCTTTAATTTTTTTTAAATATATTTTATTCATTTATTTGACAGAGAGAGACACAGTGAGAGAGGGAACACAAGCAGGGGGAGTGCGCGAGGGAGAAGCAGGCTTCCCCAGGAGCAGGGAGCCCGATGCCGGGCTCTATCCCAGGGCCTGGGATCATGACCTAAGCCGAAGGCAGATGCTTAACGAGTGAGCCACCCAGGTGCCCCTCTCACTCTGTCTCTTTTTAAAGGATATTTATATGCTCAATCCCAGGGGATAAATCAAAGGAACCCTATTTCCCTTTACCAGATATTTACTTGCTTTTTCAGTCTCCTTTAAAATTGAACCCAGTTCTGGCCAATGGAATATAAAGGGAAGTTGGCTAGGGTATTTCTGCAAATGGATTTGAAAGAGGACTCCAACTACCTTCATTTTGATCGCAGTCTGTACTTTCTAAGTGACTAACTTCTTTTTTCCAAACTTATCTCTCTCTCTCTTTTTCTTCTTTTTCGATATTATTTTTAAGTAATCTCTACACCCAACGTGGGGCTCAAATTTACAACCCCAAGATCAAGAGTCACAGACAGCCAGGTGGCCCATACCAAACTTATCTCTTAACCTAGGCAAAAGACCCTGTGGGCAAAGCATCCTCTGATGGGAACCCAAACTACCCCTTCGAGCAATAAGGACTGCCCTGAGCCAGCAAGACCCCTCATGACTGACCCTAAGACAATGATCAATTTAACCTTCACTGCCTACCTGCATGTGCCCACCAACCTTTGCTCCACATTTTCCTTATATATACCTGGAAGTATTTTTGACACTTTGGAGTCAGACTTTGAGATGCTGGTCTGCTGTCTTCCCAGTGTTGGCCTCACTGAAATAAATTCCTTTCTTGTTTCACCACCACTCTTTTCTCTGCCTTTAGATTTTGTCACTGGTGAGTGGCTGAACCTGATCTGTTTGGGACCCCCAGAGCCAGGTGCTCTTGCACCCCTGTGCCCCAGCTACAGTTTTCTTCCCTGATGAAAAGAGATTGCACCCTTGAGGACCTTTAGTTTCACTTCTTCCCCTTTTTTTCTGCTTTTAGAAATGTTCTGTGAAGGTGTGATACCTATAGCCAATTTAAGATTTTCAGAGTCTTAATATAAAAAGAATCAAAGAGATGACATCTCAGTGCTCTGACACTGAAGCTGCTTAGCCAGCCTGAAAACTAGCTACGTCCAGGGGCGTCTGGGTGGCTTAGTTGTTAACCGTCTGCCTTCAGCTCAGGTCATGATCCGAGGGTCCTGGGATCGAGCCCCGCATCGGGCTCCCAGCTCAGCAGGAAGCCTGCTTCTCCCTCTCCCACTCCCCCTGCTTGTGTTCCCTCTCTGGCTGTGTCTCTCTCTGTCAAATAAATAAATAAAATCTTAACAATAAAAAACAGAATACTGAAGGAAGAAGTGGATGGGAACTAAAGAAGGGACACAGGAGAAGCTAACAATTCAGCTTTTGACATGTCTGGAGGTTTAAGTGTCTGTGGTCCATATACCTGGAGATGTCTATTAGTCATGTATGCAGCTATGGAGAGAGGAGAGAGAGAGATTTGAGAGTCTTCAGCATAAAGATGATAATTAAACCGTGGAGATGGATTAAGACCCCTCAGGGGGAATGCATAGAACTTGGAGAGTGGTGGTCTTAGTAGAGAACCTGGCCTTAGTAGGGAATCTGAAGAATGGTCATATTTAAAGTAGAGAAAAGGAACCTGTAAAAGGGGTCTGAAAAGAAATGATCAGAGAGGGAGAACTGGAGGTCTCACAGTTCAAGGAAAGAGAGAGTTTCCAGAAGGAGAAGTGGTACAATGCCAAATGCTGCGGAGAAGTTAAGCAGAGTAAAAACTGGAAAGTGTTCATTGTATGTATATAGAAAACGATATGACTTCTGTTTTTATTTATTTATTGGACAAATATTTACTGAGAGTTTACGATGCAAATACTCCTTTTAAGTGTTGGGTAGATATAACAATGAACAAAATATGCCCTTCCCCTCATGGAATTTATATTTTGGTGAAGGAGAAAGAAAATAAATATATAGCAAAGAGATGTGAAATGTAATGTCAGGTGCTTTTGGGTGCTATGAAGAAAAATAAAGTGTGGAAAAGAGATTAAATTTACAGAGGAAGGCTATTTTAGATAAAGTGATCTGAGAAGACCTCTCTGAGGAGGTTGTTATTTGAACAAAGACCTGAATTAGGTGGTGGAGTGGGCATTTCAAGCAGAGGAACATCAAGTGCAAAAGCCTGAGGTTGAGGGTGTATGTCTTTTTTAAAGCAATATTAATGAAGTCAGTGAGATAAGAGCTGAGGAAGTGAGGGAGAGGGTATTATGAAATGAGATCAGAGAAGTACCTGTGTCTAGGTCATGTAAGTGTCTTTCTTATTAGTCATGGGAAGACTGTGTTTTATTCTAAAATCAGGGAAGCCAATTACATAGTTCTGAGCAAAGATGTGACATATTCTATTTTAGATTTTAAAAGGATTGTCTAGCTGTTATGAGAATAAAGTATAAGAGGTTAAGAGTGGAATAAGAAATATGAGTTGGAAGGGAATTGTAGTAATGCAGATAAGAGGTGATAGTTACTTGGACCAGGGTGGACCAGTGGTGCAGGTGGTAAAAGGTCAGTGTATAGATAATTTTTGAATGTAGTACTGGTAGGATTTACTAATACATGGAATGTAGAGTGAGAAAGAGGAGTCAAACATGATCCTAAGGTTTTTGGCCTGAGCAACAATGGGGAATACTGAAAGAGGAACAGATATAAGGAGGGAATCCGAAGTTCAGTTTTGGACATGTTAAGTTTGAGATGTAGGGTATTAGTCATCTAAGTAGAAATGATTAGGCAGTAGGCTAAAGTGTAGAGAAGAAGTCATACTGGAGATAAATTTAAGAGTCCCCAGCATAGAAACTGGGTGACATCACCTAGCAAGAAAGTGTAGATTAAAAGAGGACCAAAGATTGAACCCTGGAGCACTTCAGCTTTTAAAAAATTAGGAAGTGGATCCTGTAGTCAAAGTGAGAAGGAGCAGCCAGTGGTGTAAGAAGAAAAACATGAAGAGTGTGGTGTCCTAGAAACCAAATGAAGCAAGTGTTTCAAGCAGGAGAGTGATAACTGTGTCAAATTCTTTTGGGAAGTTAGGTAAGATGTCTGAGAGTTGGCTAATAGATTTGGCAGTGTGCGTGTCATGGGTGACTTGGGCAAGAGTGGCTGCCGTGGGGCAGTAGGAATGAATGAAGGGCCTGATTGGAGTGGATTTTAGAGAGAATGCAAGTGAGGAAGTGGAGAAAGTGGGATAAAAACCTTCTTTGAGGAATTTTGCTTTAAGAGAATAAAGGGTGATAGCTGGGTAGTTGGATAGGGATGTTCAACAAAGGGAAGATTTTTAAAGAAGATGGGAGATATTTTGGCATGTTTGTTTGCTAGTGAGAATAAACAAAAGGGAGGGGGAAATTGATGAAAAGGGGATAAATTCAGGAGCAAAATTTTAGAATAGTGAAATGGGAAGGAATTCAGTGCACCACTGGAGGGGTTAACCTTGGAGAGGAGCATGATAGTTAGCCATTGACACATAGGAGGAAGCCAGAGGAGTACAGATTCAGGTTGGTAGTTAGATTTGTTGGCAGGAACGTTGGTATTTCTCTTCTGGTTGCTTCTTTTTTCTTCCCCACCCTAGTGAAATAGGAAAATAGGTAATTTGTCCTTATTCTCTCCATGTTTCTTTCTTTCTCTCTCTCTTTCTTTTCTTTCTTTCTTTCTTTTTCTTCTTTCTCTCTTTCTTTCTCTTTCCTTCTTTTTTTTTTCTTTTTTTTTTTTTTAAAGAGAGGGAGAGAGAGAAGGGTGGGGAGTGGCAGAAGGAGAGGAAGAGAGAGAATCTTAAGCAAGATGCACACCCAGTTCAGAGCCCAACGTGGGGCTCCCCCGATCTCACAACCCTGAGGTTATGACCTGAGCCTAAATCAAGAGTTGGAGGCTTGACAGACTGAGCCACCCAGGTGCCACTCTCCCTGTTTCTTAATAACAACAGAACCCTGATTTTGTTGGGAGCAGGGTGCCAAGTTTCTGTTCCAACTACACAAGGGATGTCTATGTGACTAAGTTCTGGTGAGTTGTTAGTGGAAGTTGTCTTGTGGGGCATCTGAACTGGTATATGTTTTTGGTCCTTTCTCTCTTTCTTGCTTAGAATGTGGACATGATAACTGAAGTTCAACCATCTTATGACAATAAAGTGAACCTAAACCATTGCTAAGGATAGAGGAAGATAGAGTCTAGGTCCCTGATGACATTGTGGAGCTGCCACACAAGTCCAGGATTGCCTACCTTTGGACTTCTCATTATGGAAGAAAATAAAACAATTTGTTTAAGTCACACTGATCTTTTTCCCTTTTTTCCTTTTTCTGGGATGTGTGTGTCTGTTATTTGCATCTGATTGAATTTACAATTGATGTGGTGGGACCTTGTGGAATTTCTCTTCTGTTTTTAAAATTTCATCTTTTTTTCAGTGAAATGCGGAGGGGAGGGTCATTGGCTAAATGTGAGGATTGGGGAGGGAGTTTGGGAGATTTAAAGAGAGTAAATATATAAAATAATCATCTCTGAGAGTGGGAGAGTAAATTAACTAGGGAAATGTAGTAGAATTTCCAAGTATTGTTGAAGGCATAGTAGGTTTTTCAGACATTTATGGCTGTAAATATAAAATGATATCAGTTGGGCGCCTGGGTGGCTCAGTCAGTTGAGCGTCTGCCTTCGGCTCAGGTCATGATCCCAGGGTCCTGGGATCAAGTCCCATGTTGGGGGCTCAGGGAGCCTACTTCTCCCTCTGTCTGCCACTCTCCCTGCTTGTGCTCTCTCTCTCTCTCTCTCTCTCAAATAAATAAAATCTTGAAATAAATAAATAAATAAATAAAATGATATCAGTCATCCTGGTTATGTTTTCTCAAGTCCGGTTCAGCTGCTCAGGTGAGATATGAAACAGGTGGAGAGATGGATTTATCCAGGATTGGTATTTTGCTGAAACTGCTAGATCACCACTGTAAATAGAAGACAAAGTAGATGTTAGTCACTGAGAAGATAATTGAATATCTGAATGGATTTTAAAAAACATGTAGTAAAAACAATAGACTTAAAAGCAAAACTTAAACACATTTTTTGAATAGTTAAAAATTCTCATGGTTCAAAAGTTGAAGAGAGGGTCACCTGGGTGGCTCAGTCGGTTAAGCATCTGCCTTTGGCTCAGGTTGTGATCTTGGGGTCTTGGGATTGAGCCCTGCGTCAGGCTCCCTTCTGAGCCTGCTTCTCCTTCTCCTGCTCCCCCTGCTTGTGCTCTTTCTCTGTGTGTGTCAAATAAATAACTAGAATCTTAAAAAAAAAAAACAAAAAACAAGTTGAAGAGATAAGCAGATATACACTGAGAAGTTTTGCTTCTACCTTGTGATGGTTAATTTTATGGGTCAACTTTACTGGGCCAAGGGATGCTCAGATAGCTGGTTAAATATTATTTTTGTGTGTGTCTGTGAAGGTGTTTCCAGAAGAGATTAACGTTTGAATATGGTGGACTGAGTAAAGCAGTTGGTTCTCTCCAGTGGGAGTGGACATCATTCAAACCGTTGAGGGCCTGAGACACCTGGCTGGCTCAGTCAGTAGAGCCTGTAACTCTTGATCTCAGGGTCCTGAGTTCAAGCCCCATTTGGGTGTAGAGTTTACTTAAAAAAAAACAAAAAACAAAAAACACTGAGGTCCTGAATAGAACAAAAAGGCAAAGGAAGGTTGAATTTACTTTCTGCCTGACTATTTGAGCTGAGACATCAATCTTCTGTCCTCAGTGCTCCTGGTTTTCAAGCTTCAGATCCAGACAGGAATCTACACCATTAGCTCTCCAGCCATTGAACTACATGACTGGCTTTCCTAGGTCTCTAGTTTATAAATGGCAGATAGTGGGACATCTCAGCCTCAATAATCATGTGAGCCGGGCGCCTGGGTGGCTCAGTTGGTTAAGCGACTGCCTTCGGCTCAGGTCATGATCCCAGGGTCCTGGGATTGAGTCCCACGTCGGGCTCCCAGCTCAGCGGGGAGCCTGCTTCTCCCTCTGACTCTCTCCCCTCTCATGCTGTTTCTCTCTTGCTCGCTCTCTAATAAATAAAATCTTTAAAAAAAAATAATCATGTGAGCCAATACTTTATAATCCAGATAGATAGATAGATAGATAGATAGATCGATCGATCCTGTTGGTTCTCTTTCTCTGGATAATCTTGCCTGATACACACCTCTATGCTCATTCATTCCATTCCTCCCCACTAGCCCTACAGATAAGCATTTGTATTAGTTTGTTGTGAATTTGTTCAATGTTTCTTTATGACAATATAAACATATATTGATTGATTAATCTATTCTTATTTCACCTTTTTCTTATATACAAGAGGGTATCAAATTATAGTGCATGCTGTTTTACACCTTACTTTTTTCACTTTTCAGTATATTCTGGATATCCTTCTGTATCAACAACTCCTAAAGAGTATCTTCATTATTTTTTTTATTTTATTTGATTAATTTATTTAGTTTAAGATTTTATTTATTTGACAGAGAGAGACACAGCAGGGGGAGTGGGAGAGGGAGAAGCAGGCCTCCTGCGGAGCAGGGAGCCTGATGCGGGGCTCGATCCCAGGACCCCGGCATCATGACTTGAGCCGAAGGCAGATGCCCAACGACTGAGCCACCCAGGCACCCCTATTTTTATTTTTATATTCCATCTACAAAATGTCAATGTAAAATGAACGAGCCTTTTAGGATCTCTAAACATAAGAAAGAGAGTGTTATTTGAGCCTAAGTTAAGGCAGCTACCCAGGAAACATGATCTTCACAGGGAAAGTGCTCTGAGAATGAATAATTTTCACAGGGTTATATACTTTTTTACATCTTGTGAAAGCTCAAAGGATTATAGATTAGCATATAGGCAGGAATCACAGGTTTTATCGTAAAAGAATGCAGGGAGTAGGAGCATTGATGGATATCTCAAGGACAAGATGGTTTTCCTTTAGGCTACTTGTTCACAATGCAGATGTACAATGCGTACGTGGCAAGTCATAAATCAGGCTTTTGATTTAAACGAAGTTTATGTAGTCATGCTGACTTAGAAATCTAAAATGGCTTCTCTTGTGTATCAGGCCTTTGGAGAGTTTTTCTCTCATCAAGAGTATTCTCTTGTTGGGCGCCTGGGTGGCTCAGTGGTTAAGCGACTTCCTGAGACTCAGGTCATGATCCCGGAGTCCTGGGATCGAGTCCCGGGATCGAGTCCCGGGATCGAGTTCCAGGATCGAGTTCCAGGATCGAGTCCCAGGATCGAGTCCCAGGATCGAGTCCTGCATCGGGCTCCCCGCTCGGCGGGGAGTCTTCCTCTCCCTCTGACCCTATCCCCTCTTATGCTTTCTCTCACTCTTGCTCTCTCTCAAATAAATAAATAAAATCTTAAAAAAAAAGAGTATTCTATTGTTATGGATGTATCATGATTTATTTAATTAATATTTTGAAAGCAAGGCCTTTCTTTGAAAGAACTGTTTGTTTTTTTTTAAGGCTTTGTGGGTTCCAAGGAGTCAGTATAGCAGGACTTCATGTTTAAAGTTCATGCCAGGATCCATAGAATTATGAAGAATGCAGGATGATGAACAAAATCATTATCTCTCCAAAAAGAAGTAAGGATTCAAGCAACAGACAGGAAGTGGTGAATCTAAAGCAGAGTGGTTAAAGTTTAGCTGCTTGTGGGTTCCTGAAACCAGATCCAGATTCTCATATCTTAAGATTTTCTTACTTTACTTCACTGGGCCTTGGTCCTGGCAGTTGAGGTTAGGGTAGATTAGCCAGTTGAGGAGATAGTCTAAGTAGAGAAATCTTGTGTTTCACTTTCTATGGTATAGGTTGGAGGACTGCAAGATTCTTAAAGAAGCCCAACATCTAACATAGTGCCTGAGTAGTTGAGTAGCCATGGCTAAGGGGGGGTGCCTAGGCAGCTGGGACTAAAAGCAACCATACAGAATTTTTCCCTACACCCCACCATTGATGATGGGCAAAGCAGCTGAGAGCGCCCAAGTATCCAGTGAAATGTAGAATTTCTGAGAAGGCCAGCAAACTAAAAGAGACCTGGAATTACAGTAAGAAGGGCTGTGACTAGAGACCAAGGCAGGAACCTAGACACCAGCACAAGAAGTCAGAAGACAAGAAGTCAAGAAAATACCTAAGCCCCTCCAGGAACTTAGATCACTTTTAGAGAAGATAAGAGGAGAAGGAGAAAGAATTTAAATCTTGATTTAGACTAAATATTTACTCAAATGAGACCATTTTAAACAAGAAGTAACTGATTGACCTTGAAGTAGTGTTTGTTTTCTGTCCTTGCTGAGGGTTTATGAAATACTGAATTTCGGCTATTGAGAAGGGAAATGCAAAGGAACAACAAGAACAAAAATGTCATTAATACTACTAATGGGCTTTTGGCAGAGAGGTGAGAGCATTTGGAAAATTTTATATGAAAAATCAAGCAAAGATTCAGGCAGTTATGAGGTTCAGGAAAAATAAAAGTTCGTATGAGAAAGGAAGTATGATTACAGTGGACTGTTCGCTTCAGCAATAAATAATACTTAAATAATCATAATATAAACACTAGCTGATTTCAATTAAAACTATGTTGAGATAGTCAGGAGGTGAAGTGTGAGGAGTATAAAGAACTAAGTTCTCACCTGACATGGTGAAAAGTAAATAGGTAATGTCTAAAATTGATAAATTAAGAAAAAGCAGCATAGGCATATTATTCAGAAATTAATTTCTGAATAAGAAATAAACTTCCCGGGGCGCCTGGGTGGCTCAGTTGGTTAAGCGACTGCCTTCGGCTCAGGTCATGATCCTGGAGTCCCGGGATCGAGTCCCACATTGGGCTCCCTGCTCAGCAGGGAGTCTGCTTCTCCCTCTGACCCTCTTCCGTCTCGTGCTCTCTATCTCTCATTCTCTGTCTCTCAAATAAATAAATAAAAAAAAATCTTTAAAAAAAAAGAAATAAACTTCCCTACTTTGTAAAAAAATTCAGGTGCCTGGGTGGCTCAGTTGGTTAAGCATCTGTCTTTGGCTTGGGTCATGGTCCCGGGATCTGGGATCGAGCCCCACGTCGGATTCTCTGCTCAGCAGGAGCCTACTTCTCCCTCTCCCTGCTGCTCCCCCTGCTTGTGCTCTCTGTCTCTGTCAAATAAATAAATAACATCTTAAAAAAAAAAAAAAAAGAAGTAGATAAATTCTAAGGAAAATGACTAGATGAATTAGGGGTATATGCCTCTGGTGAATGGGACTGGAGTAGAGGAGGAATGATGCAGGAGTACTGTTATTTTAAAACAATATTATTTGATTTTTGGTTTTTGTAAACTTTTTGTTGAACTATAACAAATATGTAACAACCTACATGTAGAAAAGAGTATAACTCATAAACGTACAACTTGATAAATTAAACACACTTGTGTAAATTAGTACCCAGATCAAGAGTATTTTATTTTTAAGTCATGTACATGGATTCTTTGTTATATATTTAAAATTAATAATAATAATAAAGAATTAAGATACCAGGAGTGGTTAAATGCTTTTGAGAATACTATTTTGATAATACTGTGTTTGAAAATACTCCAAGATCTGGAGTAGTCTGTCCAATATGGTAACCTCTAGCTACATTTGGCTTTGAACATTTAGACTTGTAACTAATCTGACTGAGGAACTGAATGTTTTATTTTTGTAAATTTTAATTAATTTGAATTTAAATGGTCACATGTAGTGGCAACCATATTGCACAGTGCACATCTAGAGACTTGAGTACTTAAAGTTTCTATACAGAAGAAGAAAGGAAGGGCGCCTGGGTGGCTCAGTTGGTTGGGCGACTGCCTTCGGCTCAGGTCATGATCCTGGAGTCCCAGGATCGAGTCCCACATCGGGCTCCCTGCTCAGCGGGGAGTCTGCTTCTCCCTCTGACCCTCTTCCCTCTTGTGCTCTCTATCTCTCATTCTCTTTCTCAAATAAATAAATAAAATCTTTAAAAAAAAAACGAAGAAGAAAGGAAGGCTCCATTTTCCTCCGGTTAAATGAGAACTGGTAATAAGGCACTTTGAATGTGATGAAAATAAAGTACCAATAATAACTAAAGAGGATTGAGGAGAAGATTTTTAAGTAGAGACTAACCATGATCTGAGTTTATGTGTGTGAACTATATTCTATAGGAAAGGAGCACAGATGCAGAAAATATTTTAAAAACTGAGAAAGCAAAAAATTCCTACAGCAGTTACAGAGGGAGATACTTAATAGGCTGAAAAGAAAATGGAAATCTCAATATCGAATGGTAAAATTTGTGGTGATTTTAAAAATCTTCGTTCTGCTTTCTTATATTTAACAGTTTTTTAAAATCCAGATGTGTTACTTTCATAATTAAAATTAGTGTTTAAAAAGGGCCAATATAAAGTAAAAGATGGGGACGCCTGGGTGGCTCAGTTGGTTAAGTGACTGCCTTCAGCTCAGGTCAGGATCCTGGAGTCCCTGGATCGAGTCCCGCATCGGGCTCCCTGCTCGGCAGGAAGTCTACTTCTCCCTCTGACCCTCCCCCTTCTCATGCTCTCTCTCTCTCTCTCTCCCTCTCTCTCAAATAAATAAAATCTTTAAAAAAAATAAAGTAAAAGATGGGTTCAGACTCATTTAAGAGGTAGAAATATTTGTTTTTGTCCCTTCCCTACTTTGTAAAAAAAACAAAACAAAACACACAAAAAACCCAGCTTTATTGAGATAATTCATATTCCATAAAATCCACCCTTAAGGAGTGGAGTACAATTCAGTGTTTTTTTAAGGCATATTCATAGTTGTGTAGCCATCAGTAGTCTCTAATTCCAGAATATTTTTATCACTCCAAAAGAAACTTGGTATCCATGAGTCTTCACTCTTCACTCACTCCTCCCTCCAGCCCCTGACAACCACTAATCTACTTTCTGTTTCCCTGGATTCGCTTATTCTGGACATTTCATATAAACAGAATCATACAATATGTGACTTCTTTTACTTGGCGTAATGTTTTCTTTCTTTTTTTATTTTTTTAAGATTTCTATTTACTTAACAGAGAGAGAGAGCACAAGTAGGCAGAGTGGCAGACAGAGGGAGAGGGAAAAGCAGCTTTCCGCCAAGCAGGGAGCCCGATGTGGGGCTCAATCCCAGGACCCTGGGATCATGACCTGAGCCGAAGGCAGCCGCTTAACCGACTGAGCCACCCAGGTGCCCCTGGCATAATGTTTTCAAGGTTCATCTATGCCATAACATGTATCAGTACTTCGTTTCTTTTTATTGCCAAATAATACTCCATTGTATGGATATACAACATTCTCTTTATCCATTCATCAGTTGTTGGACATTTGGGTGGTTTCCACTTTTTGGCTATTGTAAATAATGCTGTTATGAACATTTATCTGCAAGTTTCTGTGTGGCTATATGTTTTTGTTTCTCTTGGTTGTATGTCTAAGAGGGGAATTTCTGGGTCATATGATAACTTCACATTTAATATTTTGAGGAACCGTTAAACTGTTTTCCAAAGTGGCTGTAGCATTTTATAATCCCACCAGCAATGTATGAGGTTTCAATTTTTCCACATCCTTGCTTATGCTTGTTATTGTCTGTCTTATTAATTATGGACATCCTACTGAATATGAGGTAGTATCTCTTTGTATTTTGATTTCCATTTCCCTGATGGCTAATGGTGTTGAGCATCTTTTTATATGCTTACTGACCATTTGTATATTTTCTTTGGAGAAATGTTTATTCAAATCCTTTGCCCATTTTTGCATTTTTATTTTTATTTATTTTATTATTATTTTTTTAAAGTAAGCTCTACACCCAATGTGGGGCTCGAACTCATGACCCCGAGATCGAGAGTTGAATGCTCTTCTGACTGAGCCAGGCAGGTGCCCCCTGAATTTTAATTTTTATTGTTGAGTTATATTTCTTTATATACATAAGTCCTTTCTCTGATATTTGATTTGCAAGTATTTCCTCCCATTAAAAAGGTGTTCTTTTCACTTTTTGATGGTGTCTTTTGAAGCACAAGAGTTTTAAATTTTAATGAAGTCCAATGTATCTTTTTTTCTCTTTTGCTGCTTATGCTTTTGGTGTCATACCCAAGAAACTATTACCTAATCCAAGACCATATTTACTCTGATGATTTCTTCTAAGAGCTTTATAGTTTTAGCTCTTATATCTATATCTTTGATCCATTTTGAGTTAATTTTGTATATGGTGGGAGATAGGAGTCTGTGTTACTTTCCTAGGGCTCTATAACAAAGTACCATAAACTGGGTTACTTAAAACAGCAGAAATTTACTCTTTCATAGTTCTGTAGGCTAGAAGTCTGAAATCAAGGAATTGACTATGTTGGTTTCTTCCGGAGGCTCTGAAGGAGAATCTGTTCCATGTTTTTCTCCTAGCTTTTGGTGGTTACTGATAATTCTTGGCCTTCCTTGTCTTGTAACATATCACTACAATTTCTGCCTTCCATCACTACTGGCATTCTCCCTGTGTGGCATCTTTTTTTCTTTTCTTTTTTTTTCCACGTGGTGTTCTTATGAGGATACTTAATATAAGGCCCACTCTAATCCAGTAATACGTCATCTTACCTAATTACATCTGCAAATACCCTATTTCCAAATAAGGTCACACTCTGAGGTTGTAGGTAGACATGAATTTTGGGGGGAACACAATTCAACACAATACAGGATCCAATTTCATTCATTTGCATGTGGATAGCCAGTTGTCCCAGCACTATTTTCAGAAAAGCATATTCTTTGGGGGCACCTTGTTACAGCCTGGCAAAGGTGAAAATCTAGGCTCCCCAGTCAGCGATGTTGGCATGGGTGGGGGTGGGATCACAGATTTTTCTGTGGTGCTTGCCTGGAGAAGAGCACTTCTTATCTAAGTTTTCTGTTTTGCTAGACTGCTCCTTCCCTGATCCTTTGGCTAGGGAGAGCAGGTTTGTTGTTTTATCTGCACCCTTTGGTTGACATTTCTGGATTGTCAACTTCTTCAGCTCCAAGGAAATCAAGGCAGAAAGAAAACCCAGGGAACTCACATCATGTTGTTTCTTGGACCCAAGTTGTCTAGCCAGTCTGCCTCCTCTCTGTCTTTCAGAGTCTTATGTTTGTTTTATATGTAATGTCTAGACTTTTTAGTTATACTTAGAGGGAGGAATTAGGGAAATAGGTCTGTTCTGCTTTTCCAATGCATTGAATTTACAGATCAAATTTAGGTAGAATTTACATCTTTGTAACTTGATACTTCTAAATCATGAATGTGATATATCTCTCGGTATATTGATTATAATATCTTCATAATATCTCTCAATAAAATTTTAGAATTTTTCCTTTGGCTGTCTTGTTCATTTTTGTTAGATTTAATCATAGGTACTTAATTATTTTCTGATTTATTGTAAATAGTATATTTGAAAAATTTTCATTTTATGTTTGTAGTGAGTATATACAATACAATTGATTTTTGTATATTAACTTTGTACCTAACAACAACCTTGCTGAACTCTCAAATTCTAATAGTTTATATGTAAATTTTATTTTTGTAAGTTTTATATACATAGCCATTCTGTAAGGTTCTTTCTGACACTAAAGGCATGGTGTTTTCCACACCAATTTTTAATTCTCTGACATCACCTAGGTGTTTAGCATTCAATTCAGTTCTGACGCTAACTATATGGAATTAGTGAAGACCCCAGTTAAGGGCTCAATCACACAAGACTGCCCCCACTTCAGGTGCCAGTTGCAAGTCCCAGTTTGCCACCTATACTTCTGACCCACAAGCTATAAATTCAGAAATTCCCATGACCCTTTCTTTCAGGTTCAATAATTTGCTAGAAGGACTCAGTGAACTCAGAAAACACTTTATTTACATTTGCCAGATTATTATAAAGGATACAACTCAGGAACAGCCCCATGGAAGAGATGCATAGGGCAAGGTATGGGGGGAGCACGAAATTGCCATGCCCTCTCCTGGTGCACTACCTCCCAGCACTTTGATGTGTTCACCAACCCAGAAGCTCTCCAAATCCTGTCATTTAATTTTTATGGAGATTTTATTTTATTTTATTTTTAAAAGATTATTTGTTTATTTGAGAGAGAGAGAGAGCACAGCGAGCAGGAGAGAACACAAGTTGGGGGGCGGGACAGAGGCAGAGGGAGAAGCAGACTCCCCGCCAAACAAGGAGTCCGAAATGAGGCTCGATCCCAGAACCCTGAGATCATGACCTGAGCCGAAGGCAGACGCTTTACTGACTGAGCCACCCAGGCGCCCCTAATTATCAGATTTTTAAATTTCTTTTTGAAGTTCTTTTCTCAGTTCATCTTTGTTTACAAATTTATTGGAATTAAATTCTTTATAATATCCTAGTTCGTCTTTTTAATGCATATGGCTTCTGTGGTGATGGCTCCTTTTTCATTCCTTATATTGGTTATTTGCACCAACTGTTCTTTTCTTAACCAGTTTTGTCAGAGATTTTGTCAATTGCATTATTGTTTTCAAGGGACCAACTTTTGGCTTTATTGATACTCTTTATGTAGATTTATTTTTTTACCTTATAAATTCAGCTTTTAACTTGATTATTTTCTTCTAATTTATTATTATAATTATTATTATTATTTTAGTAATCTCTACCCCTAGGGTGGGGCTAGAACTCATGACCCTGAGATCCAGTCACATGCTGTACTGACTGAGCCAGCCAAGCATCCCTCTAATGTTTTAAGATGAGTACTTAGCTCTACTATTTAGCTTTTATTCTTTTCTGACATATACATTTTTTCTTTTTTTTTTTTTTATTTAAAGATTTTTATTTATTTGACACAGAGAAACAGCTAGAGAGGGAACACAAGCAGGGGGAGTGGGAGAGGGAGAAGCAGGCTCCCCGCAGAGCAGGGACCCCGATGCAGGGCTTGATCCCAGGACCCTGGGACTATGACCTGAGCCAAAGACAAACGCTTAATGACTGAGCCACCCAGGCGCCCCACTGATATATATATTTAAGGCTATAATTCTTTGTGTGTGTGCTTACACAAAAAAACCCTATATACTATAGTTGTTGAGTAAAATGTTCTCTACATATCCATTAGATCAAATTTGTTCACCAGGATATTGAAGTATTTTATAGCTTTTCTATTCTTTGTATGCTTGGTTTTTTTTAAGGTTTATTTATTTTGAGAGAGAGAGAAAGAGTGAGTGTACAAGTGGTGGGGAGGGGCAGGAGAGGGAGAGACAGAATCCCAAGCAGACTCCCTACTGAGCATGGAGCCCGACTTGGAGCTTGATCCCAGCACCCTGAGATCATGACCTGAGCCAAAATCAAGAGTCAGAAGCTTAACTGAGGGAGCTACCCAGGTGCCCCTGTATGCTTGTTATTGAGATGTGTTTGTGGTAATTTGCTATAGCAGCTCTAGGAAACTAATACAATCATTTTAATTTTTATCTCTACTATTTTTGGTTTATTATTTTTTCTAATCTCCTTGGTCTTTTCTTGTTTTCTATTTCTTACAGATATTTTCAAGCTTATCTTTTATTTTTTGAAATATAGTATGCAGAGTTATTTTATAATCTGGATCTAATAATTCTAATATCCAAAATCTTTGCTGACCTATTTCTATCCTATGTTGTTTATATGGGGTGATGCCTTATTTCCTTGCGTTGCATAACTTTTTTTTTTTACCATGAAAACTCATTTTCTTTGGGAAATTAGATTTTTTAATGCTTCTTCTTAAAAAAATTAAATTAATTTTAATTTTAATTCCAGTAAGGTGGACATACAGTGTTATATTAGTTTCAGGTGTACAATATAGTGATTCAGCAATTCCATACATCACCCAGTGCTCATCATGACAAGTACACTCCTTCATCCCCATCACCTGTTTCACCCATTTCCCAGCCCCCCAACCTACGCTCTGGTAACCATCATTTTGTTCTCTAGAGTTAACAGTCTGTTTCTTGGTTTGTCTCTGTCTCTTTGTTTTTCTTTTGCTCATTTGTTTTGCTTCTTAAATTCCACATATGAAGGTGCCTGGATGGTTCAGTCTGTTAAGTGTCTGCCTTCAGCTCAGGTCATGATCCCAGGGTCCTGGGATCAAGCCCCATGTCAGGCTCACTGCTTGGTGGGGAGCCTGCTTCTCCCTCTCCCTCTGCCTGCTGTTCCCCCTTCGGGTGCTCTCTCTCTCTCTCTCTGTCAAACGAATAAATAAAATCTTAAAAAAAAAATCCACATATGAGTGACATATGGTACTTGTCTTTCTCTGACTTATTTCACTTAGCATTATACTCTCTAGCTCCATCCATGTCATTGCAAGTGGTAAGATTTCATTCTTTTTTTGTGACTGAATAATATTCCACTGTATCTATATGCCATATTCTTCTTTATCCATTCATCTGTTGATGGACACTTGGGCTGCTTTCATAATTTGGCTATTGTAAATAATGGTGCAATAAACATCGTGTGCATGTATCCCTTTGAATTAGTATTTTTGTAGTTTTTGGGTAAATACCGAGTAGTGTAATTACTGGATCATAGGGTAGTTCTATTTTCAAACTTTTTTTTTTAAAGATTTATTTATTTGAGAGAGAGAGAATGAGCGGGAGGGGCAGAAGGAGAGGGAGAGAGAATCACAAGCAGACTCCAAGCTGAGTGCGGAGCCCCACCTGGGGCTCAAACTCACAACCCTGAAATCATGACCTGAGCCAAAACCAAAGGTTGGTTGTGTAACTGCACCACCAGGCACCCCTATTTTTAACTTTTTGAGGAACCTCCATACTGTGGGAAATTAGATTTTGAGGGTGAAATTTTTTGATGCCTGAGGTAAGGATTTACTTTATCTTCTGCCAGATGCCTGAGGGCACTACCTATCTAAGATGACTTTAAACTAAACTTAATGGCTTTAGGACTTTTTGGAACATCCAGGTTATGTGGATTAGAGTTGCAAATTCATGCAAGAACTGGTTGTTTTGGACATATCTCAGGGATTCTTGTGTTTTTCCCCTTTACCCTGCTCACACCAAGGCAATTTTCATTGCAACTCTTTGGACGAGGGGATTGGGGTAGATTTAATTGACTCACTCTTACATTGAAGATTTAGCCCTTTAGAGTTCCAACTTTTTGAGCATGTGCTTCACTTACTGTACTTCTCCTTTTGGGTGACCCTCGGCTTTACATTCCATTCTAGCACTTAAAAGGTCTTAGAAAAATGGTATCAGTGTTCCATTTCCTCCTGCCTTAAAGATTCCTTTCTATCATGCCAGCTTTTTGAAACTTTTGAGAAAATGGTTTTGTCATTTTATCCAGCATTTTTAGTTTTTATTGGAAGGCACATCAGAATATCTAGTCCACCATATTGTTGGAAACCCAGTTTTCTCTTATCTTTTAAAAAGAGGTGACGGCAGGTATCAAATTGAAGTGTTTTTAGGGGAACCTGGGTGGCTCAGTTGGTTAAGTGTCTGACTTCGGCTCAGGTCATGATCTTGGGGTCCTGGGATTGAGCTCAGGGTCCTGGGATTGAACCCTATACCGGGCTCCCCACTCAGCAGAGAGTCTGCTTGTCCCTCTCCCTCTGCCTTTCCCCCTGCTCATGTTCCCACTCTCTCTCTCTCTCAAATAGGTAAATAAAATCTTTTTAAAAAATTACTGTGTTTTAGATTCCATTAGATGTAACAGAATGGTATAAGTTTTACTTTAAAATGTCAAAATATATAATATGTTTATAATTACATTCTTTTTAACCATTTAAACTTAACTTGAACAATTTTAGATATAACTTAAAAATGTCTGAAGAGGGGGCACCTGGATGGCTCAGTCGGTTAAGCATCTGACTCTTGATTTTGGTTCAGGTCATGATCTCAGGGTTGTGAGATCGAGCCCCATGTTGGGCTCTAGACTGGGTGTGGAGCCTGCTAAATATTCTCTCTCCCTCTCCCTTTCCCCTTCCCCACCTGATGCACGTGAATACTCTCTTTCTCTAAAAAAAAATGTCTGAAGAGGTATGTAGTTTTCAAAAACTTTTAGGTGGTACACAAGCAAAAATATGAAGACTCTGATCTAAAGAAATGGTCACATAAGTATAAAAGAAGACATATATACCCATCTAGTCTTATGGCTTTAAATATTATCTATGTACTGGTGACTACCGAATTTATATCTTCTACCCAGACCTTTCCCCTATTCCCTGATGCACATATCCAGCTGCCTACTCAACATCTCCAACAGGATGTTAAATAAGCATCCTAGATTTATCATGTCCACTTCCTCCCTATACTCACATGCACACAACCTACTTCTTTCCTCTCCTAGTGTTCTCCCTGAGTAAATGTTATCTCTGTTCACCCAGTTGTGCAAGCCAAAGACCTTTGAGTTATTCTTGACTTTTATTTTTTTAATATTTCATCTAATGCATCAGCAAATCTGTCAGCTCTTTCTAAAAAATATATCCTGAATTGTCTTTCATCTGTCTTCCAGACACAAAAATAGTCTCCTTACTACTCTCCCTGTTTCTGTTCTTACAGTCTGTTTTTAAAAGTGATCCTTTAAAAATATAACTTTGATCATGCCTACTCTAGAGGCTTCTTTATCATTCTTGGAATAATACCCAAATTCTTACATTCTTCTAAAAGGTTCTTCATGGTTTGGCTCCTAGCTACCTCTCTGGCTTCATCTTACATTATTTTCCCCCTTACTCATCCACTTCAGCGACACTGGCCTTCTTACTATACCTCAAACACAGTAAGTATGTTACTTTGCCTCAAGGCTCTCCACTTGTGGCTCCCTTTGCCTAGTTTCCTTTCCCCCAGATACCCATTTCTGCATTTCCTTAAAGTTTCTCTTTCATTATTATCACCTCAAAGAGGCCTTGACCTTTCTTTCTAAGATGGTAGCCTCCATCCCTTAACCTGCTTCTTTTTTCCTTTTAGCACATTTATTTATATGCTTATTTTCTGTCTCCCCAGTGGAATATAAATCGTAAAAGGGGAGGATCTTGTCTTTTTTTTTTTTTTAAAAGATTTTACTTATTTATTTGAGAGAGCGAGAATGAGAGAGAGAGAGAGAGAGCACATGAGAGGGGGGAGGGTCAGAGGGAGAAGCAGACTCCCTGCTGAGCAGTGAGCCTGATGTGGGACTCAATTTGATCCCGGGACTCCAGGATCATGACCTGAGCCAAAGGCAGTTGTTTAACCAACTGAGCCACCCAGGCGCCCAGATCTTGTCTGTTTTATTCACGGTGTTAGCCACAGAGTCTTATGTAGTAGGTGGTGAATAAACATAGTTTTTTAAAGGATTTATTTATTTGAGAGAGTGGGTGGGGAGGGACGGGGGAGAGAATTGTCATGCAGTCTCCCCACTGAGTGCAGAGCCCGACTTAGGGCTCTATCCCAAGACCCATGAGATCATGACCTGAGCCAAAACCAAGAGTGAGATGCTTAACCAACTAAGCCACCCAGACACCTCTAATAAAAATATTTTGAATAAGAATTGAACGTAGAAGTGTATATCCCCAAATGACTACCATAGGGCTATTTATATGTTTGGTGTTGAAAAAACATTAAATGGATGAATGGATATAGTCTCACTCATGTACTTTATCATTACCTTTGTATGGGAAGATTACATTTTGCGTCTTGTAAAGACGAGTTCCTTTTCACTTTGTTGAACTTTGAGATCATAACCCATGTTATCAATCTTTTTCTTTTTTTTTAAGTTTACTTATTTTTAGTAATCTGTACACTCAATGTGGGGCTCAAACTTATGACCTTGAGATCAAGAGTTTGGAACTGAGCCAGGCAGGTACCCCCCAGGTTATCAATCTTAATCCTTATCACCTCAATGACTCTCTAGGGTCTCCAGCCCCTAATTTCTTCCTTCCTTCCTTCCTTC
>NW_027397106.1:5510715-5541863 GCF_003265705.2 Callorhinus ursinus | reverse complement strand
TTCCTTCCTTCCTTCCTTCCTTCCTTCCTTCCTTCCTTCCTTCCTTCAATATTTTATTATTTATTTGACAGAGAGAGAGACAGCGAGAGAGGGAACACAAGCAGGGGGAGCGGGAGAGGGAGAAGCAGTCTTCCCGTGGAGCAGGAAGCCTTATGCGGGGTTCTATCCCAGGACCCTGGGAACATGACCTGAGCCGAAGGCAGAAGCCTAACAACTGAGCCACTCAGGTGCCCCATCCATCCCCTAATTTCTAACAATGAGAATAGCTCCAGAGAAAACCTTCCAGGGAAAAATTTAAAGCGCAGATAAATTACTGAGATTTTTAGAGTGTGGGATTTTTTTGTTTTTTGGGTGTTTTGTTTGTTTTTGCCTTCCAAATGAATTCAAATGCCCTTGGGCCACTTTTCTTGCCTATACTACAAACATTTTGCTCCTACAGAAAATATTATAAAGTGATTTCATCATGTGAAAAAGAATTACTTGTCATTTTGGCACAATCCAGATTTAAGAATTAATGCTTGTGTTTACTGTCAAACAACATTCGCTTCCACATGATAGAAAAAACAAGGAATTAAAGAAAAAAAAAAACAGCCAGTAAAAATACCAATCACATTATCTAACATAATTGTGCATAGGTGTTAAACTTGGTAACTCAGAAGGAATAGCAATTATGTTGGGTCAGTAGTAAAGAAGCTGATTTTTACCTTTGGTGTTTTTGAAGGGAGGACAAGCTATTAAAAATGGATGGGAGGCTGGTAATTTTGAAGTACTCATTCAAGTTGAATTATCATTAATAAAAGTTTAAAACAATATAGTTTATTTATGGAGGAAGAGAATCAATGTTTAGTTCTGTAGTTTTTTGTTTGTTTTTTGCGTGTGTGTGTATGAGCATGAGCACAGGGAAGGGCAGAGGGAGTGGGAGAGAGAGAATCCGGGCAGACTCTGTGCTGAGCGAGGAGCCCCATGTGGGGCTCGATCCCATGACCCATAAGATCATGACCTGAGCCAAACCCAAGTGTTGGATGTTTAACCAACTGAGCCACCCAGGCACCCCTAGTTCTGTACAGTTTTTTGAATTATCTAAGGTTTTTCTTTCTTTTTAATGTAAAAAATTTATTACTTATTTATTTATTTACATATGCTCTGTGCCCAGTGTGGGGCTTGAATTCACAACCCCGAGACCAAGAGCCTCATGTTATACTAACTGAGGTAGCCAGGTTCCCCTAAGAAAGGTTTTTCTTTAAAATTAATGAAATTTATAATTCCCTGAGTATACTAGCTTCAGTATCCCTAAAAACATAAACTGGGAGTTATAAAATATGTACTGCTGAAGCCATGTAAGTTATGAAGAATGTTGGCATATTCAACCAACCAACATATGATTGTGTAGGGGAAACAGACAGATATCCTGCTTCTCTCTCTCTCTTTCTCTCTCTCTCTCTATATATATATAGAAGAAAATTATGCTGTGTTTAAATTTCCCATCTGGCAGAACTTAAGGTTCAGAATATTAAATAAGGATTCTTTAAAAGTTAACTTTCTCTCTCAAACAAATTAGAAACATATCTTGCCCCACTTAACTCATTCTACAGAAGGTGTCTTAATGCTATTCTCTATTGCATCTGCAGAATAAGATGTTCTACTTAATAATAAACCCAAGGGGGGAAAAGTCCCTGCATCTTATCACAGATGTAAAAAGCTATCCCAGTGGAACGAGCACATTGGATCCCCATTGAATATAGAGAATATGTTGTGTGCAGCACACTGGTGTTTCTTCAGAGAAGTTAAGACCACGCAAAAGTGTGAAACCTCGTCTAACATGGGGTAGAAATTTAGTGGTCCTGAAATGAAAAAATATGGGCATGGGGCAGAAAAATTAAATTGGATATACACTAAGAATTTAAAAGTTCTTGTTTCTGTAGGACAAATAAATCTCTCTTCAAAGTCTTGAAAAGGAACTGAGAGACTTGAATTATAATTACTACTTTTTTCTTTCTTTTTTTTTAAAAGATTTTTTATTTATTTGACAGAGAGAGACACAGCGAAAGAGGGAACACAAGCAGAGGGAGTGGGAGAGGGAGAAGCAGGCTTTCTGCTGAGCAGGGAGCCCGATGTGGGGCTTGATCCCAGGACCCTGGGATCATGACCTGAGCCAAAGGCAGATGCTTAACGACTGAGCCACCCAGGCACCCCTTCTTTTTTTTTTTTATTATTCTATTTGGCAGAGAGAGAGAGCAAGCACAAGCAGGGGGAGCGGCAGGCAGAGGGAGAAGCAGACTCCCCGCTGAGCAGGGAGCCCCATGTGGGGCTTGATCCCAGACCCTGGGATCATGACCTGAGCTGAAAGCAGACACTTAACCGACTGAGCCACCCAGGCATCCCTAATTACTACTTTTTTCTAATAATAGATAATATTGCAGTTAAAATCATGGAGTAACTACAAAACATTGTTGAAAGAAATTAAAGACAATGTAAATAAATAGATATTTCATGTTTAAGGATTGGAAGACTTAATTTATTAAGATGGCAGTATTCCCCAAGTTGATAAATAGATGCATTGTAATCCCTATCAAAATCCACAGCTGGCTTCTTTACAGAAATTAACAAACTGGTCCTAAAATTCATTTGAAAATTCAAGAAACCTAGAGTAGCCAAAACAATCTTGAAAAAGAAGAACAGAGTTAGAGGACTCACGCTTCCTGATTTCAAAACTTTCTGAAAAGCCACAGTGATCATGACTGTGCAGTACAGGTATAACAATAGATACAATAGGTTAATGGGATGGAATTGAGAGTCTAGAAATAAACTTTAACATTTATAGCCAATTAATTTTTTTGACAAGGGTGCCAAGACAGATCAATTAGGGAAGAATAGTCTTTTCAACATAGAGTGCTGGGACAACTGGATATTCATATGCAAAAGCATAAAGTTGGATCCCTTCCTTATACATACACAAAAATTAGCTCAAAATAGATTATAGACCTAATGTAATGGATAAAATGATAAAACTTACAAGAAAATGTAGAAGTAAATCTTAATGACCTTGGGTTAGGCAGAGCCTTAAATAGATACGACACCCAAGGTATAAGTAACAAAAGAAAAAAAATACATAAATTAGACGTCATCAAAATTAAAAACATCTGTGCTTCAAAAGACATTATCAAGGAAGTGAAAATACAACCCACAGAATGGGAGAAAATATTTGCAAATCATAAATATTATAATATACTTGTATCTGGAATATATAAAGAACTATTACAACTCAATAATAAAAGACAATCTAATTTAAAAATGGGCAAAAAAATGGGCAAAGAATCTGAATATGCAGTTCTCCAAAGAAGATATATCAATGACCAGTAAGCACGTGGAAAGGTGCTCAACATCATTAGCAATCAGGGAAATGCAAATAAAAACCCCAATGAGATACCACATCACACCCATTAGGATGACTACAATAAAAAAGACCGATAATATAAAGTTTTGGAGAGGATTTGGAAAACTTGGGACCTCATACACTACTGATAGGAATGTAAATGGTATGACAACTTTGGAAAACCGAGTGTCAGTTCCACAAAATATTAAGCACAGAGCTATCCTATAACCCAGAAATTTCACTTCTAGTTATATACCCAAGAGAAATGAAAACATAGCCACACGAAAACTTATATACAAATGTTCATAGCAGCTGTATGGGGAAAAATATTTTTTCTTCTACCCTTCTAGGTTCTTGGCTGGGGCTCTGTAACAAAAGACAGATTAACAAGAGAAAAAAATAGAAGTGTGTTAACATGTATATCTCATATATACATGGGAGAAATTTGGGGATAGTAACTCAAAGGTTTGGCTAAAACTTGGGCTTATGTAGCATCATAGCAAGGAAATAATCTTTAGAGAAGTGACAAGACAAAGGAAAAGAGCTTGAGTCTCTAGGGGCAGCAAGTTGTAAATATAAGGGAGCATAATGGAAGGTAATTGGGCTGGTCAGTAAGGTTTGTGATGTAGAGTCCTCTTGTGCTGTCTCTGGGCTGGTAAAGGTCTAGGGTTGTTAGTGATTAACTTCTGTACAAATTTATGTCTTGCTTTTAGGCAAATAGGTGAAGGACAGAGAGTTTTGTTTGTTTTGTTTTGTTTTTGGTATCTGCTTCTCAATTGCCTTCAGTTCAAAACAATCATTGTGTGAAAGTGGCATGTGTTGGGGTAGCAAATTCTGCTGTCTTTTACAGTATTATTCATAGCAGCCATAAAGTGCAACAACCCAAATGTCCACCAACTGATGAATGGATAAAGAGAATGTTGTATATCCATACAATGGAATACTATTTGGCAATAAAAAGAAATGAAGTACTGATCCATGTTACGACATAGATGAACCTTGAAAACATTATGCTAAGTGAAAGAAGCTGCCCATTGTATGATTCCATTTACATGAAATTTCCAGAATAGGCAAATCCACAGAAACAGAAAAACATGAATTAGTGTTTGCCATGGGCTGGGCATCAGGGGTAATTGAATGGGGAATGACTGCTAATGGATACAGAGGTTTTGGGAGTTTTTTGTAGAATGATGAATGATGAAAATATTTGGAATTAGATGGTGGTAATAGTTGCACAACCTGGTGACTATACTAAAAATTTAAAATGTACACTAAATATTGCCAAAATATATCTACTTAAGTTCACTTTAAAAAAAAACAACGAAGCCAGTTACAAATGCCTACATGCTGTATGATGCCATTTACATAAAGTGTCCAGAATAGGAAAATATAGAGAGACAGAAAGTGGATTAGTGGTTGCCTAGGTTACAGAGTTCCTTTTGGGGGGGGTGATGAAATGTTCTAAAATTGTGGTATTGGTCACACAACTCTGAATATACTAAACACCATTGATTAGTACCCTTTATTTTTTTTAAATATTTTTTTTTTAAGTAATCTCTACACCCAATGTGGGACCCGAGCTTACATCCCCGAGATCAAGAATTGCATTCTCTACTGACTGAGCCAGGCAGTGCCCCTGATTTGTACACTTTAAATGGAATTGTATGATATGTGAATTATAGTTCAACAAAAATGCTATATTAGAAAAAAAAAGGGATAAAGTATAAGAGGCAGGGTTTGCCTTGGAGTATGAAGAGTGGCTATTAGTTTATCACTGAGTACTCTGATTTTAACAGTGCGGGATACTTTAGAATAGCTACCCAAGATAGCAGCAGACTCCCTGTGAGCCCTGGATCAATCGTGGGACTTGATCTCACAACCCTGAGCTCATGACCCGAGCCAAAATCAAGAGTCTGATGCTTAACTGACTGAATAACCCAGGCACCCAAGACATCTCTCTATTTAGTGTAAATATATGTTAAATGGTAAATACTGGATATTTACTATTTTATGTAAATGGACTTATACTATATGTGTGGAAAAACAAGACTTGACATTATATTTGGTTATGAATCTGTTAGAGGCATTTCTTTTGTTTATTTATAATTTGCAAGCCTGCCAAGAGAAAACTAGATCCAAGATCTGTGATTTTTCCAACTAACTAGAGAATTTATACAATATATATAATTATTGGTAAAATTAATATAAGGCTAGTAAGATTATCTTAATAGCTTATTTGATTAATGCAGGCACAACTTATGAACTAATAAAAATCCATTAATAGACATATTTATGACTCTCTTTAATCCTCTTTATCATAAAGATTTTGTAGTTAGCCTAAGTCTTGGAGTTAAGGGGCCACATTCCAGAATGGTAAAGACAGACTCTATAGCATAACAGTTTGACAAAAAAATAATCCTTATCTCTTTGCATGATCTGTCCAGAAAACATAACAGAGAGAAAATATGAAACTTATCATGGAGAACAGAATATAATCGATTTTAATCTTAAGTCCTTCGCCTTAGCCTGATTAGCCAGATAAAAAGAATCTGTATATAGATTCCTAAGTAGTGAATATTCTTATTCTTCAGGTTTCTATAATTAGAGAGAAAAGCAATTTATAGCGTAATGTCTAGGTTTACCTAGACATTACGCACGAAGTGCGTTCCTAAGTGATACCTACTCAAGCCTTAGAAGGATGAGGAGGCCTGCTCTAGAAGCAGACACCTCAAGCACTTTCTTTGTCCCGTGGTGCCACTATTCCCTATGCTGTATTAAATGGTCAGCAGGGACATTTGTTCATTCTATGTTTACAAAATCCTCTAGTATGGTGCCATATGTGATATACGCTCTTTGTCAAGTTTGTACTTAGATAACATGTGCACATGCATGCACACACAGTCTTGTGATTTTGATTGAAATTGCATTGAATCTATAGGTCAGTTTGAGAAGAGCTGACATTTTTATAAGATGGCTCTTCTAATCCACAGACTAAGTATATGATTCCATTTATTTAGGTATTCTTCAGTGTTTTTCAATAAAGTTTCATTAAAATATGTCTTGAACAATTTAGGTAATTTTTTCCATATGCATTTTGTTTATTTTATTTTTAAATAGGCTCCATATCCAGTGCAGAGCCCAATGCAGGGCTCGAACTCACAACTGTGAGATCCAGACTTGAGCTGAGATCAAGTTGTACACTCAACTGACTGAGCCACCCGGGCACCCCTATATGTTTTTTGATACTATTACAAATGGTATTCTTTTTAAACTAAAATTTCCAGTTATTCACGGTATATAAAAATGCAGCTGATTTTTGCATATTTTTGTATCCAGCAATCTATATTATTTTTTTAAAGTATTTCCTTTTTTCCATCTATCCTCTTGTCCTCTGGAATTGCTATTACTTGCATACCTGGATCTTATCTCTAAGTCCTATATTTTCCATCATGATTTCTGTTTGAATTTCAGCTCTTTGCTTTGAGATAGTTCTGCTCATCTTTCCAGTCACTAATTCAGATCTTGACAGTAAATACTCACTCCTTCAATTCATCTGCAGTTTTTTTTTTCCTGAGTGATCATAATTTTCATTCCATTTCTTTGTTTTTATCTGTATCCTTAAATGTATCATGTATCCTTAATCTGTATCCTTAAATGTAAGCTCTTAATATTCATCAGGATTTACCTTCATATTTGCCCTTTTTAAAAATTTTATTTATTTATTTATTTTTAAGATTTTATTTATTTGACAGAGAGAGAATACAGTAGGGGGAGTGGCAGGCAGAGGGAGAAGCAGGCTCCTTGCTTAGCAAAGAGCCGGATGTGGGACTCGATTCCAGGACCCTGGGATCATGACCTGAGCTGAAGGCAGACACCCAACCAACTGAGCCACCCAGGTGCCCCCGTATTTGCCCTTTTTATTGCTCTTAATTTCTTTCTGCACATCAGTATATCTATTTGGGATCCTTTTCCCTTTGATAGAACTCCCTTTAGTGTTCCTTGAATGGAGGTCTGCTGGTGGCAAGTTTTCTGTTTTTATTTGTCTGAAAATGTATGAATTTGTCTTCATTTCTGAAGAACTTTTTTTACTGAGTGTAAAATTCTGGTTTGGCCGTTATTATCTTACAACACTTTGAACATGTCATTCCATTATCTTTTGGCTTCCATCAATTTGTTGAGAAGCTAGCTATTAACCTTACTGTTCTTTTGAAGATATGTCCCTCTACCAACCTCCTCCCCCACTACTTCTTCTAAGATTTTGTCTTTATGGGTGGCTCAGTCAGTTAAGTGGTTAAACATCTGACTCTTTTTTTTAAATTAATAAATTAATTTATTTTTAAAATTTATTATTTTTTTAAGATTTTTTATTTATTTGAGAGAGAAAGAATGAGACAGAGCATGAGAGAGAGGAGGGTCAGAGGGAGAAGCAGACTCCCTGCCGAGGGGGAGTCTGATGCAGGACTCGATCCCGGGACTCCAGGATCATGACCTGAACTGAAGGCAGTCGCTTAACCAACTGAGCCATCCAGGCGCTCCTAAAATTTATTTTTTTATTATTAACATATAATATATTTATTTCAGGGATACAGGTCTGTGATTCATCAGTCTTACACAATACAAATACACAGCGCTCACCACAACACATACCCTCCCCACTGGCCATCACCCAGCCACCCCATCCCCCACCCCCTCAACTCCGGCAACCCTCAGTTTGTTTCCTGAGATTAAGATTCTCTTATGGTTTGTCTCCCTCTCTGGTTTTGTCTTGTTTCATTTTTTTCCTCTCTCCCCCTATGATCCTCTTCCTTGTTTCTTAAATTCCACATACCAGTGAGATCATATGATAATTGTCTTTCTCTGATTGAGTTATTTTCACTTTGCATAATACCCTCTAGTTCCATCCGCCTTGTTGCAAATAGCAAGATTTCATTTTTTGATGGCTGCGTAATAATCCATTGGATATATATACCACATCTTCTTTATCCATTAATCTGTTGATGGACATCTGGGCTCTTTCCATAGTTTGGCTATTGTGGCATTGCTGCTATAAACATTGGGGTGCAGGTGCCCCTTCGGATCACTACATTTGTATCTTTGGGGCAAATACCCAGTAGTGCAATTGCTGAGTCATAGGGTAGCTCTATTTTCAACTTTTTGAGGAACCTCCATACTGTTTTCCAGAGTGGCTGCACCAGCTTGCATTCCCACCAACAGTGTAGGAGGGTTCCCCTTTCTCCACTTCCCCGCCAACATCTGTAGTTTCCTGACTTGTTAATTTTAGCCATTCTGACTGGTGTGGGGTGGTATCTCATTGTGGTTTTGATTTGTATTTCTCTGGAAGCATCTGACTCTTCGTCTCAGCTCAGATCTTGATCTTATTGTCATGAGTTCAAGCCCTGTGTTAGGCTCCATGCCTAGCGTGGAGCCCACTTAGAAAAGAAAGAAAGAAAGAAAGAAAGAATATGGGTGTAAAATTTTATCTTTATCTTTGGTTTTTTGTTGTTGTTGTTAAAGATTTATTTATTTATTTGACAGAGAGAGAGAGCGAGCACAAGCAGTGGAAGCAGCAGGCAGAAGGAGAGGGAGAAGCAGGCTTCCCAGTGAGCAGGAAGCCCAATGCAGGGCTCGATCCCAGGACCCTGGGATCATGACCTGAGCCAAAGGCAGATGCTTAACCGACTGAGCCACCCAGGCAACCCTTATCTTTGGTTTTTAACAACTTCACTATGACATGCCTAAAGTATGCTTTTCTTTGTGTTTGTTCTGCTTGATTTCATAGAATTTCTTATATTTGTGACTCTGGTTCTTTCACTACTTTTGGAAAAATTTTGGCGATTTTCTCTTCAAATATGGTTTCTATCCCATTGTCTCCCTCTTGTCTTCTGGATCTCTAATTAGGTATGTATTAAAGTTTTGTTTTGTTTTGTTTTGTTTTTACAGTGTCTCATGTGTATTTTATGTTCTTTTCTGTATTTTTTTTCTTTTGTTTTTCTCTTTGAGCTTCAGTCTGGATAATTTTTTCTGACCTATCTTTTAGTTCACTAGTTACCTCTTTATATGTGTCCAATGTGCTGTTAAGCCCTATTGACTCTATGTGATTATTCTTCGGGTCTAGAGTTTTCATTTTATATTTTATACAGTTTCCTCTGATGAATTTCCCTATCTTGTCATTTAACTTCCTAAACCTATTCATTATGGTTATTTTATTTTTATTTTTAAATTTTTTAAAGTAATTTTTTTTTAAATTTTATTTATTTATTCGTGAGAGACAGAGAGAGAGAGAGAGGCAGAGGGAGAAGCAGGCTCCCAAGGAGCAGGGAGCCTGATGCGGGACTCGATCCCAGGACCCTGGGATCATGAACTGAGCTGAAGGCAGACGCTTAACCATCTGAGCTACCCAGGCGCCCTAAAGTAATTCTTTACACTCAATGTGGGACTTGAACTCAGGACCCAGAGATCAAGAGTCACATGCTCTACTGACTGAGCCAGCCAGGCACACATCCTTATGGTTAAAGTCCATGCCTGATAATTCCAATATCTGACTCTTCTATGGATCTGTTTCTATTCTTTGATACTGCTTCAGTTTTTGTCATTTTATCTTGTCTATGGAAAACTGGTAATTTTTGTTTAATACTGAAAGTGGTTTATGAAAAATTAAAGAGATAATTCTAAGTCCTGAATGGTGTTATCTTTCTTTAGCAAGAGTTTACTTTTGCTTCTGGCAGTCAGTTGGGGTAAGATTAGACCATCTTAAACCAGGAATTGAGTTGATGAGAAGCTGAGCTTCAGTATTTCTAAGGCCTGATCTCTTCTAAGGTATAGGTCCTTGGGTGTCCAAACTAAAAGTAAAGGAGGTTACCAGAGTTCCTTTATCTTAGTGGGTCCTGAACCTCCAGTTTTCCCCACCATGCTCTTTAAGACTATAGGTAGACCAGTTCTCAGCCTTTAGCTACTGCTTTCTGCCCAGCTTCTCAAACTATCATTACTATTTTTGAATCAGTAATGCCTTGAAGGGAAAAGAGGCATCAAATGTCAGGTTTACCTCTTTGCACTTCTTTTCTGTCTGAGATTTTAGCTCCTCGGCTGCCTGGGTAGCTCTCTGATTCCTATGCGTAGATTTTTAAATTTTATTTTTTTTAAGTTTTTAAATTTATTTCATTAATCTCTACACCCCATGAATTCATGAACCTCAGATCAAGAGTCACATGCCCTTCTGATTGAGCCAGCCAGAATCTCCTAGATTTTTAAATTTTAAATTTTGTCCATATTTTTCAGTTGTTTTCTACTGCAGGTTTGGCCTGTAACAAGATACCCTACTATTGCTGAGAACAATGCCCTAAAGAATAAAAATAAGACAATTGAAGAAAAGCAGTGATACTCAAAGCCTACCTTAAGTTGTTTGCCTTTGTGTAAATATTGTGTCAATGTCAGCAAAGCTGATTTTCTTTTCTTTTCTTTTCTTTTTTGAAGATTTTATTTTTAAGTAATCTCTACCCCCAGTGTGGGGCTTGAACTCACAACCTCGAGATCAAGAGTGGCATGCTGTACTGACTGAGCCAGCCAGTTGCCCCAAAGATGATTTTCTATTTACCTTTGAGATGCCTTGAGTTTCAAGGGCATTGAGTGAATTTTTCATTTAAAATTTCTCTTCTTACTGGTCTTATTTCTACCATAGCCATTATTTTCTTTATTCTTTTCCCCACCACCTCCTTCATAATTCTGAGAGTCTTCTAATTTTACTTAGACAAGATGTATCTAAATTATCCTGTTAAATTGTATCTACAAGTGATAAAATGATGCTTACTCTTTCCCTTTAGCTCTAGAGAATAAAATAGTCATGAAACTGATTGAAACTGATTGAAAACATGCCATAGCTTTATTTCCCAATACTCAATCTAAAGTTAATCTTTTTAGTTTTTACACAGTTCTAATAATAGCTTGATAGTGTATCTTTGTAACAGATTTTCATGTGGCTAACAAGCCTACAACAATTTCCTATTCCCTAGAAATGGCTTATATTACATTATGTTGCCCCTTCTAGTCAAGGCTGATCAACACACAGGAGAAACCCTAACCCAGACTGGGCCAATGAGATCATTACTCCTGGGAATCTGACATTTGCAGCAATTAAAAACAGGGAGAGAATTTTTAGAGCTGAGTAACTGATACACAGCCTCTAAGATAGCCCCTGTTGTTCCCCTTCTCCTAGTATTCATGTCCTTATGTAATGTGTTCTCCTTGACTGTAGGCTGGATCTAGTGATTTTTCTAAAAGACTATAGCAAAAATAATAAGATGTCACTTCTGATGTTAAGTTACAAAAAGACTGTGGCTTCTGTTTTGGGGACTCTCTCTTGCTTTCTTTCTCACTTGCTCTGAGGGAATCTAGTTGCCATATTGTGTACTGCCCTTTGAGGAGGCCCATGTGTTAAGGAACTGCAGGTCTCCAGCCAACAGGCAGCAAAGAACTGAGGTCCTCAGTTGAACAGCAAGGAACTGAGGCTATCAAAATAGGTACTGAATTCTGCCAACAACCAGAGGAATGAGCAGGGAAGTGAATCCTCCCTCAGTTGGGCCTTCAGATTGACTGCAGCCCTGGCCAACAACTGAAACCTTATGAGAGATCTTAAGCCAGAGGGACCCAGCTTAGCTGCACCCATATATCTGACCCTCACTGCGTCTCTTCAAGGGTTTGTTGCTCTGGACTTTTCCAGGTAGCATTCCAACTGATCAGCTTTCTTAGTTCTCACCTCATTTTCCTGCGTTTCATCATCAAGGGTTTCCCCATGAGTTCTGGCATTTAACTCATTTGGTCTGCTTTCCTGGAAATTGTCACTGGGCTGGGCCTTTGTGTGATATGCTGTAGCAAGGATTCCTGTTAATGCTACCCAGAATCCTTGGTTTTGCCTTCCTCTCCAGGTCAGACCTTTGTATATCTTGACCTTCAACAACCTGGACACTTGAAAAGCTGCTGCTTTTCAAGCAATATGGGAACATGCAAGTCAGTCTGCCTAGCAGGCCTCTGCCTAGGTACCTGATATATTCTCTTTGAACTATGTCTGAGTACCTGGCCTGATCTCTTCAAGCTCTTTTTTTCCAGGGTTAGCTTCTCTTTGCCATATTATCTTGTACCCTTCTGATCCATTTCATCTTTTACTAGATTAAAACTAATGGCCTACAGTATTGTCATTTTCCTTCAAACCCTCTGCCTTACCCCACCCCATTCACCAGATGGAAACAATGCTCTATGTCTCAGTCATTTTTTTTCTAGACTCTGGGGATAGGCTTTAACTCAGTTTCATATCACACTCTCTTCCCATGATGGCTGTGCTAGTTTTGATGGTAGTTGAATACATCAAAAAACCAAATACAGTCCACAATAGCCAAACTGTGGAAAGGGCCAAGATGTCCATCGACAGAGGAATGGATAAAGAAGATGTGGTATATACACACAATGGAATATTATGCAGCCATCAAAAGGAATGAGATCTTGCCATTTGCAACGACGTGGATGGAACTGGAGGGTGTTATGCTGAGTGAAATAAGTCAATCAGAGAAAGACATGTATCATATTACCTCACTGATATGAGGAATTCTTAATCTCAGGAACAAACTGAGTGTTACTGGAGTGGTTGGGGGTGGGAGGGATGGGGTGGCTGGGTGATAGACATTGGGGAGGGTATGTGCTACGGTGAGCGCTGTGAATTGTGCAAGACTGTTGAATCACAGATCTGTACTTCTGAAACAAATAACGCAACATATTTTAAGAAAAAAGAAAAAGAAGAAGATAGCAGGAGAGGAAGAATGAAGGGGAGTAAGTCAGAGGGGGAGACGAATCATGAGAGATGATGGACTCTGAAAAACAAACTGAGGGTTCTAGAGGGGAGGAGGGTAGGGGGATGGGTTAGCCTGGTGATGGGTATTAAAGAGGGCACATTCTGCATGGAGCACTGGGTGTTATGAACAAACAATGAATCATGGAACACTACATCAAAAACAAATGATGTAATATATGGTGATTAACATAACAATAAAAAATTTAAAAAAAACCCAAATACATATGGTCATGTATGCAACTACATTTTTTTTACCATATTTTATGGTGTAGAATTTTGGGTCTGCTTTTGTTCATTTCTCTTTGTATAATTTTTGATTATATATTTTCACATGTTCATGTGTGTATTTTTTTGTAAAGCATATTGTTCTAGCCCTAAAATACTACCTAAACTTGCTTCAGAGTGCAGAAGGGATGGTCTAGTACGTTTTTTCATTTAATTGCCAAATTCAATACCTTTACTCTACTTAGGTCAAAAGATTAATCTTGAGCACACTGCTATTAATATCTATCAGAAAACACTGAAAAAAGGAATATTTATGAAGTATTTCCTAAATAATCTTCAATGTTTAATTTCTTTAGTGGTTTTAATCATTTTAGAAAATCTGATGAAAACTGTATATATTTTCTCCGGATGTATGTGTAAGCCTTGTTTCAGTTGTCTGTTACTATTTATCATACCACCCCAAAACTTAGTGACTTAAAACAACTATTTATTATTTCTCATGATTCCATGGGTATGGATGGCTCCCCTGTTCCATGGGGTGTCATCTAACTCATTCCCATAGTTTGATTCAGCTGGGATCTTAGCTGGGACTAGAATGCCTAGCATAGTGGCATTCACATGTTTGGGGTCTATTTGGTGGCTCTTGGGTAGGATGCCCTAGTTGTTTTCCACATGACCTCTCTCAAGGAAAACAAGCTGCCAGGCTTCTTAAGAGATTGACCTGGATCTGGCACAGCTCCTTCTGTCACATTCTATTAATCAAAGCAATCATAAGGCCAATGGAGATTTAAAGAGAGAGGAATAGACTTTCTTTCTTTCTTTTTTTTTTAATTTTATTTATTTATTTGACAGAGACACAGCAAGAGAGGGAAACAAGCAGGGGGAGTTGGGAGAGGGAGAAGCAGGCTTCCCACAGAGCAGGGAGCCCGATGTGGGGCTCGATCCCAGGACCCTGAGTCGAAGGCAGACGCTTAACAACTGAGCCACCCAGGCGCCCCATCTTTTTTTTTTAAGTGTGGTTTTTTTTAAGATTTTTATTTATTTGACAGAGAGAGACACAGCGAGAGAGGGAACACAAGCAGGGGGAGTAAGAGAGGGAGAAGCAGGCTTCCCACCGAGCAGGAGCCCGATGCGGGGCTTGATGGGGTGCTTGATGCAGGGCTCGATGCAGGGCTCGATCCCAGGACCCTGGGAACATGACCTGAGCTGAAGGCAGATGCTTAACAACTGAGCCACCCAGGCACCCCAAGACTTTATTTCTTGATAGGAGAAATACCATCTACCTATAGGAATAAGAGAAATGGTTAGAAATTTGAAAATGCTCATGGTAAATTGTCTTTGGTTTCATATTCAAAAGACAATGAATCTAATTCACCATATTAATAGAATTAAAAACCGCCCATATGATCATCTCAATAGATGCATGCAGAAAAAGAATTTGACAAAATCCAACATCCATTAATTAAAAAAACCCCAAACTTTCAGCAAAATATGAGAGTAGGTCTTAAAAGTTCTCATTACAAGAAAAAAAAATTTTTTTTTTAAGATTTTTCATTTATTTGACAGAGACACAGCGAGAGAGGCAACACAAGCAAGGGGAACAGGAGAGGGAGAAGCAGGCTTCCTGCGGAGCAGGAGCTAAATCCCAGGACCCTGGGATCATGACCTGAGCTGAAGGCAGATGCTTAATGACTGAGCCACCCAGGTGCCCCACGAGAAAAAAATTTTTAAGTATATATGGTGACAGATATTAACTAGACTTACTGTGGTGATCTCTCTGCATTATATATGAGTATCAAATCATTATGTTGTACACATTAAACTAATAAAATGTTATATGTCAATTATACATCAATAAAAAATTATTACACTAAAAAAAGTAAACAAAGGACTTGAATAGACACTTCTCCAAAGAAGATATTCCAATGGCCAATTAGCACATTAAAAGATACTGAACATGAGGTGCCTGGGTGGCTCAGTCAGTTGAGCATCTGACTCTTGATTTTGGCTTGGGTTATGATCCTGGGGTCCTGGGATCAAGCCCTGTGTTGGGCTCTGAGCTCAGCACAGAGTCTGCTTGTCCCTCTCCCTCTTCCCATTTGCGTATTCTCTCTCTCTCTCTTTCTCAAATAAATAAAAATAAATAAATAAAAGATACTGGGGTGCCTTGGTGGCTCAGTTGATTAGGTGTCTGCCTTTGGCTCAGGTCATGATCCCAGGGTCCTGGGATTGAGCCCTGCATCAGGCTCCCCGCTCAGTGGGGAGTCTGCTTCTCCCTCTCTCAGTTTGTGCTCTCTATCTCTCTCAAATAAATAAATAAAATCTTTACAAAAAATAAAAGATACTGAACATCACCAATCAGGGAAATGCAAATCAAAACCACAATGAGATACCACCTAATACCCATTTAAATGACTATCACCAAAAGACAAAACAACAGAAAATAACAAGTGTTGGCAAGGATATGGAGAAATTGGAACCCTTGTACACTGTTGGAATGTAACATGTATAGACTCTATGGAAGAGTATGGCAGTTCCTCAGAAATTTAAATGTAGAATTACCATATGATCTAGCAATACCATTTCTGCACATATAAATAAAATAATTAAGAGCAGGGTCTGGAAGAGATATTTATATACACATGTTCATAACAGCATTATTCACAATAGCCAGAAGGTAGAAGCAACCCCAATGTCCACAGATAAAAGATTGGATAAACAAAATGTGGTATATACATAGAATGGAATATTATTCAAACTTAAAAAGAAAGGAAATTCTGACACATGCTATAACATGGATGAACCTTGAGGATGTTATGCTAAGTGAAATAAGCTAGTCACAAAAAGACAAATATCTGATTCTATTATTTGAAGTACCTAGAATAGTCAAATTCATGGAGACAGAAATTAGAATGGTGGTTGCCAGAGGCTAGGGGGAGGGGGAATTGGGAAGTTATTTAATGGATATAGAGTTTTAGTTTTACAAGATGAAGAGACTTCTAGAGATTGGTTGCACAACCATGTGAATGCACTTACTACTGATCTGTATATTTAAAATATGGTTAAGATGACAAATTTTATGCTATTTGTATTTTACCACAATTAAAAATAAAGTAAAATGAATATATATAAAAATAAAACAAAACAAAGTTTCAATATTATGTAGTTCTAATCTTAAAAAGATCTCTTTATAGATTTATAAAATTTATTTTAAATTTATCTGTAGCACTGTACTTTTATGTTGAAAGCAATTTGGGTTTTTTTTTAAGATTTTATGTATTCATCTGAGAGAGCGAGAGTGAGCGAGATAGAGAGAGCACAAGCCAGTGGAGAGGGACAGAGAGAGAACGTGAAGCAGACTCTCCCCTGAGCAGGGAGCCCCACTTGGGGCTCTATCCCTGGGATCGTGACCTGAGCTGAAGGCAGATACTTAACCGACTGACCACCCCGGTGCCCCGAAAGCAATTTGTAATTGAGAAAATAAAATACCAAAAAGTTTAAGACCTCATTCCTGAAGCTTTAGAAACTGTTTAAAAATGCTGAGTCATCTTCAGTCGCTTCTGTTTATGTTCTGTTTAGTATCCATTTATTCATTTTTTTCCAGTTTATTTTTGTTCTGTATTTAATTTTGGATGTTTTATTGTTTGTCTTCAATTCATTAATCTTTTCTTCTGTGGTGTCTAATTTACTGTTAAGCCCGTTTGGTATTTTTTAATCTCAGATATATTTTTCATCTCCAGAATTTTTATTTATTTTTCCCCTATCTCTACTTAAAACTCATCCACTTTCTTGAATATATGTAATATAATTATAACTTTTGAGGTTTTTGTGTTCTAATACATTAATGAACCTTTAATTTCTGTATTTATATATAATTTCAAAACTATAAATAATATTACTAATATGATTACTGAAAAAAGCTTATTTTTTTGGATTTCCTTTTTTTAGGATAGATCTCTGGCTATACAATCAAATTACTGTGTGTTAAAGTCAGGTGAAATAATTTTGAATTAGCTGTGTAGTTAAGCTACAACTTGATACTTGGTTAAATTCATTTGTTTCATTTTGCTTTTAATTTTTAGAGTTTTTTTTCCACCTTGATTTAAATCTTTATTATAATTATGTTTCTGTAGTCAAATGATACAACAAATACATTCAAAGTTTGGTTAGACCATGTTCCCTCCCTGTAGGTAAACATATTTTTAGTTTTTGGTTTATACTTTGTTTTTTAAACTGTGGTGAAATACATATAACATAAAATTTACCATTTTAACCCTTTCATTTATTTATTTATTATTTTTTAAAAAGATTTTATTTTTTTAAGTAATTTCTACACCCAATGCAGGGCTTGAACTTACAACACCAAGATCAGGAGTTGCATGCTTTACAGACTGAGCCATCCAGGCACCCCCATTTTAACCTTTTTAAAGTACAATTTAGTGGCATTAAATAGATTTTCATTGTTGTACAAAATCACTACTTTTCACCTCCAGAAGTTGTTTTTTTTTAAAAATATATTTATCCTTTTTAGTTATCTCTTTCTCCAACCTGGGGCTTGAACTCATGACCCTGAGATCAAGAGTAGTCACTTGGTCTTCTACTGAGCCAGTCAGGCACCCCTCAAGAACTTTTTCATCATTACAAACTGAAATTCTGTATCTGTTAAACAATAACGTCCTATTATATCCCTCCCCCTAGCTCTTGGTAACCACTATTGTACTTTTTGTCTCTCTGAATTTGACTATTGTAGGTACGTCATGTAAATAAAATCAGACAATATTTGTCCTTTTGTGTCTGGCTTATTTCACTTAGCTTAATATTTTCAGAGTTTATCCATGTTGTCGTATGTGTCAGAATTTCATTTCTTTTTAAGGCTGATATTATATTGTATGTACATTCTACATTTTGCTTATCCATTCATCTGTCAATGGATATTAGGGTTGCTTCTGACTTTGGCTATTGTGAATAAAGCTGTGGTGACATAGTACACAAATATGTGTTGGAGTCACTGTTTTCAGTTCTTTGGGTATATATCCAGAAGTGGAATCCTGAGATCATATATCTATGTTTAATATTTTTGAGGAACTGCTATACTGCTTTCAGTTGTTTTTTAAATCACACAAAAAATATGAGCTCACGAGTTTTAATATATTTTATATTGTTCAACCCACTGCAGTCACTATTATTTTCAATGCTCAATTTGTACCATCAATGAAAGCCCCTTCTACTTGACTTCTGTATCCTTTTGATATAACTATGTCTTTGATTATCTTTTTTTTAAAGATTTTTATTTATTTGAAAGAGAGAATGAGAGAGAGAGAACATATGAGAGGGGGTAGGGTCAGAGGGAGAAGCAGACTTCCCTGCTTAGCAGGGAGCCAGATGCAGGACTCGAACCTGGGACTCCAGGATCATGACCTGAGCTGAAAGCAGTTGCTTAAACAACTGAGCCACCCAGGCGCCCTGTGTTTGATTATCTTCCTTGCTTTCTGGAATGAGAAAATATTTGGGGCTGAACTTACATATTTTCTGCTCCTGGCTTGAACATCTCTAAAACATTCTGATTCCTTTTAGTGGAAAATAGTATTTAAAGACCACCATCTGAGTGGTAGGAGTACTCATTCCTACATTGGTCCTAGGCCTTTTCAGTGGACACAATTATAAAATTTTTTCATAATAGAAAATACATAACAAATGCATACTGTTATTTACAATTAAAATTAGGATCATAGGGCTTTTATTTTTTTATTTTATACTTATCTCTTTTATCCTACACTTTACTCATTCAACCAATAATCATTGTATCTACATCTACCATATTCCTTATATTTTTGCTAGGTGCTGAGAGTGCACATTAAAAACTTATATTTGATCTAATTTCCGCATTGTTTTTTATCTGAATAAGTGAAGCCTTTTACTCCCCCCCTCCTGCCCCAGTCTATTCACATTGGCTTCTAAACTGCTAAGCAGTATTGGATTGACTTTAAGCTAGTTGATCTTGGCTTATTTATTTTTCGTTATTTCCATTAACTTAAACTCAGATTCCAGTAACTATAGTAGTATCACACCCCTCTGTTGGCAGTGTCAAAGGAAAAACAGATTAAACAGGCTATAAATACCAAAAAAGAACTTCATCACGATATTATTCTAGAAGAAGATAGTGTGATAGCACAAGACAGTTGGCAGTCCTTGGGTCCTTAGCCTTTTGGTCAGTTGGACTGGCAGCCCAGAGCTGCTCCTCTCACTATGTTGGTGCTGATGCGTACAACTGCATGATTAGTTTTACTCTTTGAAGTTATTGGCCCATATTAAAATAATATATTTAGAGAGTTAAAATTCAGATATATAACACATTAGAGTGAGTAAATATATCAGGCTTTTCTATTGTGACATTTAGCTGAAAATAAATTTGGAAAGAAGTAAAAAACTAGGGAGCAATTGCTTGGAGAGCAGATTTCTTTTGAGAACCCAGGGCAGAGGAAGCATCATGGCACTAAACACATGCCAGGATGAGATGCATGAAAATAAACTTACCACAGGATAATGCATTTGGAATATTGACCGTTTTATGTTTGTTCTATGAGACTTGGCAGGTAACCAGACCTTTGGCTGTGTATTAGTGAATATCAATTCTAAAGAGTACTAACAGTTTAAGTAACACAGTGGAGTTAAAATTAAAGAGCATAGATTTTATCTAGTGGTAATTTTTGGTTATTTTGTATTTTATGAGTAAGTTTTTTTTTTTTAAAGATTTTATTTATTTATTTGACAGAGACACAGTGAGAGAGGGAACACAAGCAGGGGAAGTGGAGAGGGAGAAGCAGGCTTCCTGTGGAGCAGGGAGCCCGATGCGGGGCTTGATCCCAGGACCCTGGGATCATGACCTGAGCCGAAGGCAGACGCTTAACGACTGAGCCACCCAGGCACCCCGAATAAGTTTTATAATGTACTAGAATTTAAAATAAGTCACTTCATAGTACATGTATAAACCAGTCAACAGTTATTCTTTCTTCTCAGAACTAAATACATGAATTTCAGACACCCAAAAAGAAAACACAAGACTGAATTCATTTAAGACAGGGAATACTTTATTCAAACCCATCAGAGAAATGGACAGCTTGGGTCTGTAACAAAGCATTGTGTTTTAAAGCATAGGTCAGTAACTGTATGTGAGTATACACTGCTACATACAAATTAACTGATCAGAGCACAACTTTTCAATGTTCAAAACAGAATAAGCTTCCCTGTAAAAGCAGCACCTTTGTGACATTTTTTACTTTAGTATTCCTCTCCTTCTTCTTCACCCTCTCCTTCAACAGAATCCACACCAACCTCCTCATAATCCTTCTCCAGGGCAGCCATGTCCTCACGGGCCTCAGAAAACTCTCCTTCCTCCATGCCCTCCCCCACATACCAGTGAACAAAGGCACACTTGGCATACATCAGGTCGAACTTGTGGTCCAGGCGAGCCCAGGCCTCAGCGATGGCTGTGGTGTTGCTCAGCATGCACACGGCCCGCTGCACCTTGGCCAGGTCTCCACCGGGCACCACAGTGGGAGGCTGGTAATTAATGCCCACTTTGAAGCCAGTGGGGCACCAGTCCACAAACTGGATGGTACGCTTGGTCTTGATGGTGGCAATGGCAGCATTGACATCTTTGGGAACCACGTCGCCACGGTACAACAGGCAGCAGGCCATGTATTTACCGTGCCGAGGGTCACATTTCACCATCTGGTTGGCCGGCTCAAAGCATGCGTTGGTGATCTCTGCTACAGAAAGCTGTTCGTGGTAGGCTTTCTCAGCAGAGATGACGGGGGCGTAGGTGGCCAGAGGGAAGTGGATGCGGGGATAGGGCACCAGGTTGGTCTGGAATTCTGTCAGATCGACATTCAGGGCTCCATCAAATCGGAGGGAAGCAGTGATGGAGGACACAATTTGACCTATCAACCTATTTAGATTAGTGTAGGTTGGGCGTTCAATATCGAGGTTTCTACGACAGATGTCATAGATGGCCTCATTGTCTACCATGAAGGCACAATCAGAGTGCTCCAGGGTGGTGTGGGTAGTGAGGATGGAGTTGTAGGGCTCAACTACAGCTGTGGAAACCTGGGGGGCTGGGTAAATGGAGAACTCCAGCTTGGACTTCTTGCCGTAATCGACAGAGAGACGTTCCATCAGCAGGGAGGTGAACCCGGAACCAGTTCCCCCTCCAAAGCTGTGGAAAACCAAGAAGCCCTGAAGACCTGTGCACTGGTCAGCCTGTTAGAAAAAAGGAAGAGAGGAAACATATTATTACTGCTCTTTGCAATATATTTTCACTTTTCATATAATTCCAGGAATACAGATCTTATTAAGCATTTAGTTAAAAATAGCTTCACTAATATCTATAAAATGACACCAAATAGTTAAAGCTTTAATTGGATTTTTTTTAAAAACTATAACAGAATAGTTTACCTCACTCTATTACATTTCAGTTCTGTGTTTAAGATGAAAAGAACGTATTTCCAATGTCTTCCTTAGGATCATTATTACTTTATTCTTGAGAATAAACCTACCAGCTTCCGAATGCGGTCCAAGACAAGGTCAATGATCTCCTTGCCGATGGTGTAGTGCCCTCGGGCGTAGTTGTTGGCAGCGTCCTCCTTGCCGGTGATGAGCTGCTCAGGGTGGAAGAGCTGCCGGTAGGTGCCGGTGCGAACTTCATCTGCAAAAGGCAAACAGAGCAGCCACCCCTCACTCACCCCCTGCACAAGCCCGCTCGACCCCAGGGTGTCCACGGAGCCTCAAGACGGACCTCCTGTCCCAGACACCCCCGCCCCCCGGCCGCCACTGTCTGGCCCCGGGAGCTCACTGGGGTCACCGAGGCCAACTCACCAATGACCGTGGGTTCCAGGTCTACAAACACGGCCCTGGGCACATGCTTGCCGGCGCCCGTCTCACTGAAGAAGGTGTTGAAGGAGTCATCTCCTCCCCCGATGGTCTTGTCACTTGGCATCTGGCCATCGGGCTGGATGCCGTGTTCCAGGCAATAGAGCTCCCAGCAGGCATTGCCGATCTGGACACCAGCCTGGCCCACGTGGATGGAGATGCACTCACGCTATAGGAAGGAAAAGAAGAAAATTGTAAAATTAGGTTATGTTAGCATTTTGAATTTTCAGTAGATTTTTGAAAATATTTCTAATTATGTACAGGTATTCTTCAAGTTTATTTGAGATTATCCCTAACTCAATAGAAATGATTAAAGAAAAGCACCTGCTACAAATGCTGCAGATGGGTGTGGTCTGAATAATAATGTTGCGCTATTTAACCCATGTGCAAGCCCATTGTTTCCAGTCATGTTGAATAGAAATTTTTTGTATTTAAAAAATATTTAAAGCACAGATTTTGTAAAATGAATTAAATTTAATCATTAATTAATTGGAATCAATATTACTACTGCCTTCCCTTTAAATAAGGAATTTCTTCTACATGTGACTTGGTATTTTAACATGGACATCTGTGCTGCAGCTGAGGCTAGATGCCACACCCCTTTGCAGTCTATCTGCAGAATCCATTAGTGCTAAGGGACTGGAAGCTAAACAAGGTCTGCCTCCTGCATTGCTGTATTGCTGCATTTGCTGTGCCTGGTACTAGCCTGTTCTGTCTGCTACATTATTTAACAGAGTAAGTTCTATTTCCAGAAACTGCCTACATGATCTCATTGTGCTATTCTGCCAGTTTTCCTTCTCTGACCCCGGCTGGAACCATATGCCTAAATTGAAATGAATTAATGTAGATGCACTAGAACAAAAGACAGCTGGACAGAGAGTATAGTGCTTTGTCTGCAGCATTTTCATTACTTAAAAAGAAGTCTTTCCAGAATCTTCTCCACTGCAAAAGACTGAAAAATTATTAGTATCTTTAAAACAACAGTTCCTATATCAGAAAAATATCGGAAGACCTAACTAAGAATAAAAGCCCAGTGAAGGGATAATGAAATATTTATTTAAAACAACAAAATAGTATTTTCATTCTCAGGTTCTCTGCGCACCAGAGAATATTCATACTTATCACGTTCAATAAGAGATTTTCTTCTCTATGGTCTTTATGGCTACAACTTCCATTGTCTATCCATTGTCTAGTCACTGACATATGGGTGGGGGCGGGGAAGGGCGTTTCCCTGCGTTCTGGGCGTTAGGGTACCCTGCCTCTCAAAGTGAGCTTTTTCTCTTGCTGAACGTGCAGCTAGCACGCAGAGACAGACGGACGGACAGACAAGACACACACACACTCCAGTCAGTCAGGGCGGGGTGGTCCCAGACCAGACTTTAAAGGGCTTCTCAAGAGAACTGTGATTTTGCATCTCAAGAAAAAAATATTTCATCTTAAGTTTTAACAGTGAATGAAAAACCTTTTAACGCCTACGGTTCTATAATGATGAAAGGCTTTTAATTAGTCTTGTGACAGGGGCGGTTTAGTGAGGGCGAACCCCGCCCAGTGGCTCTAAGGCCGGAGAAGCCAGAAACAAACAACTCCGCCCCTGCGCCGCCCTGACGCCGGCTGCCAGGGGCTCCCAACAGAAACTAACCATTTTCACCCCGTTAACAGCCGTAGAGGGATCTTTTTATACTAACCCAAGGTTCCGCTTTGTTCCTGTCCTTCTCCCTTCCCCCTCCCCCCTTCCCAGCTACACCCACTGAGCCCGGGTCCTTTTGGACGACTTCTCTCCCTCCCCCAGGGAACAACGCCAGGAAGAAAAGCCTCTCCGAATCACACGAACACAGTGCGCACAGACGCTGGGGCCGAGCAGGCGACGCCACGACCGCCTTTCCCTGCCCCAGACTCTTTCGTCACCGACAGATGGGCTGCTGGCGGCTCGGAAGGGCTCAGATAACAAGTACTCGCTCTGCGCCGCCTTTGTTCTTCCCCACGGTTCTGCTGCGCCCCGGGCGCAGTTCTGGCTGGGCTCCTGCACCCCGCACTGCGGCGGCGGCCGGGCTCGAGGATGTGGGGCAGCAAAGCTAAACCTCGCAAACAAAGCATAAAGGCTACCCTTACCCAAAGAAGCTGTAAAGGAAAAAGGGCTTAAGATTTTCCAAGTAGATCTTGGGGACTGACCCCACCCAATGGCCACAAAGAGCCAGAGAAAGAAGATTCTTACCATGGTTGCTGCTTTGCGTCTGCCGAGCAGATGGCGGAGAGGAAGAGAAGAGGTTGTTGCTTCTTACAGCGCGACTCTTAGGCGGTCGATGTAAGAGAACCTGCGGCACATGGGCGGATGCGGCTCCCTATATACAACTCGGTCACCATGGGGATGGGCTGGGGCCTTTTCCTGTTGGTCCAGACCCCTCGATCTGCCTGGAGAAGCCACGACAGGAGAGTGGTGATTGGTGCAGGCAACATGGGATGAGGTAATCTCACCCCCACCCCCTTTTCCCTAGCATCCATAGACTGTTTGCATCCTTCAGACAAAGAGACTGTGCAAAAACAGTCAGCCGAGCATCCATTATGGGGTGGGGTTGGGCGGGGGAGGGAGAAGGGAAGAAAGAGAACTTGAATTGGATGATTTTTATATTGCTTAAACTTCATACTACAGTTAAAATCACCAATGTAGGTTTTCCCCAACACTTATATCGCAGATTTTGTGTTGAGATGAAATATTTAATGGAAAATTACTCCCAGCCCCTCTCTCACAGTACACTAAATTCTGCCACATTCAGGGAAGCTTCAACATCTCTAATTGCTTTAAAGATAAAGTAGGAGAGAAGACGGGAATGATGCTTAAAATGGCTCGGGTAAATGTGATTTTTTTAATATAAAGAAATGTTCAATAATAGAACCATCCAAAATGGTTTTTCAGGTTCAAGTAATTTATCTTCAGACCTTCTTTTGCACCCCTCCCCCAAAAAGCTAAACAAAAAAGGGAAGATGGAAGAAAACCATACTAAATATGGAAGCACACGAGTAGCTCTAACATGGTGATAATTAAGATCTAAGAAACATGGCATAAAGAGTCTACTAGAAATATTCCTTTACCAGAAGTCCATGTAATACATTTTATGTAGTGTATTGTTCTTTAAAATGAATCGTCTTTCCTGATATAGAATTGAGAAAATACAAGGAGTTCAGAAGCTAGTACTATTACCTGTGCCATGCAGTTATATTTTGCATTGTTCTTTTTTTTCTTTTTTTCTGGAAAGAGAAGAATAACTAGGACAAAGGAGAGCTGTATAATGTAAGAAAGAATTTTCTTTCTTACATTTTGTAATTTTGTCTCCATCCACAGACAACTATGTCAGCTCAATAGTTGCATTTCTTTTTTATGTAGTTCTTGTGTGATTTCGATAAATCTTCTCAAGAGACTGGGCTTCTAACTGTGGGAATTGTGGCCAGCCTCACACCGTTGCTATTCAACTGGAGACTGGTGGTTGCTCAATTGCCTCTTGGGACAAAAAGGCTTTGCTTTCACCCCTAGGAAATGGATTGCAGTAACATTCTTTTGCTATTTAGAAAGGCTCTCTTACCAACAAGGACGGGCTATGCAGAATAAGACTCTGGACTGATTACTACCTGACGTTGCTAATGAAATTTCAGAGGTAAAGAGGTTTGTTATGACCACCAAAGTTGGAAATTTCTATTTTGGCAGATGATTTTTATGTTCGGTTTTCAGCAACAGATTTTGAGGGTCTGCAGCACCATTTACAGTGCTCTGCAGAGCCCATTCATTCCTGCTGGGCTGGCGGGCAGAGCAGGCGTGGGAGGGAGGGTCTTGAGACAGCTGCTGCAGGTTGTGGTGTGACAATGGCTGCCATGGATTTTTCTAGCCGGCTCTCCATAGCTCTGTTTTACTTGTTCAAGTTTGCTGCAGTAGTCTCCCTAGAAAAAATAAAACCAACACACAAATCATTTTATCTACTTCTTGCATATTTCATAGAAAAAATAATCTTCAACATCATCTTATCTCCATCCCTTTAGCAAATAAAAGTATATTTCAGTAAAAAGACAGGATAATTAAGGACAACTCGAATGTTTCTTTCCTCACCTAGAAGTACATTTAATAAAAATGAAGAGTTAAATCGCATTGGGGAGTATAAGGATTTATAAGTCACTCATTGAAAATACTTTTTATGAAATTTTAATAGTCAAATAAATGAAACACTGCTGGACCATGGTAAAGTGTACAAATCTTTCCTTGTGGGATGAGAGGCACAGTCTTGAATTTTATTTTCTTTACAATATAAAAGAAATATGTCATTTCACCAATAGTCTCAGTTCTTTATGCAGTTTACAGAGGATTAAATAAAAAAGAGGCATGTTCATGCAATTGATTCTTTGTAATTCTATCTCAGAGCTATTCTGTTCCTTATGCAAATGAGGATTTTTTTTCTCCCCTTGGGCATAAGTAACAATAAGATCTAGGTCAGAAATAAATTATTTGAGCACTGATAATCTTAAATGTATAAATGGGAGAGCAGAGGGAAATAACTAATCTGTTCTTTTTTCCCTCGTTATCTGACTTAATAGCATGCAAACTATTAAAAAAATTTTATAGTTCACCTTTTATTTTTTTCTGGCAATTTCTTTAACTTACATAAATATAGATGTGTAAGTATTCTACAAATAAGTTCATTTGTGTCCACGGTAAGATTAGTGTAAAACATCTTTTCTTTTATAATATTTGTAGAATTTAAATTATTTATTTGTGTATCTACACCTCTTCTCCATTAAAATGTGAATCCCAGTCCCTGGCAAAGTGCCAAGCATACACTAGATATTATGCATGCATTTGATGAATTGAATGGTTTCTCTCTGTGCATATTTTCATTACTATAATGCCTAACAATTTAAAGGTATGTAATAAGTATTTTGCCTTTTTTATTCAATAAGCATTTATTGGGTGTCTACAGTGAGTCCTTAACCATTCTAGATAATGTAATTCAGAGGTAGTACTATGATCTCTTTTCTCTAGAGCCTTCCAATCTTTTTTTTTTTTAAGACTTTATATATTTATTTGAGAGAGAGAATGAGCAGAGGGAGAGAGAGAGAGAGAAGCAGACTCACCACTGAGCAGGAAACCCAATTTGGGGCTCGATCCCAGGACCTGGAGATCATGACCTGACTGAGCCACTCAGGCTCCCCTAGAGTCTTCCAATTTAGTTGAAGAAATAAAATTAGTACATGTATATAGGAGACAGCATGTGTTTGTAGGTATATGGAGAGGAGCTTTGTAGAATCCACTGCACGACCCCATGTATTATAGCTTATGTAGGAAACAAGGAAGTTGTCAAACACTTTTTTCTTCCTATTTCTTCACCTCCTATTTATCCCTAAATCCATTCAATCTGGATTCTGCTCTTACCCCTCCTTGAAAACAAATGCCCTCCATGGTTGTTGCTAAATCCACTGGACACTTTTTAGTTCTTGTTGACCTGTGATAAGCTTTGTCACAGTTAATATATTATCTCTTTCTTGGAACACCTTCTTCCCTTGTCCTCAGAAACTCTGCATTTTCTGGGTTTCCCTCTTACATTTTTTGTTTCTTCTCTGTCTCTGCTGGTTCCTCCTCCTTTCCTAATCTTGAAATGTTGGAGTTTCTCCAGATTCAGTCCTAGACTCTTTTCTCATTTTATTCTATCTGATTTTAGTCACTCCTAGAAGATGGTAAGTGCTTTCGTTCCCAAGCCTTCAAATCCTTTTTATATGCCCATTACTTTTTTTTTTAAGATTTTATTTATTTATTTGACAGACAGAGACACATTGAGAGAGGGAACACAAGCAGGGGGAGTGGGAGAGGGAGAAGCAGGCTTCCCGCTGAACAGGGAGCCCGATGTGGGGCTGGATCCCAGGACCCTGAGTGAGATCATGACCTGAGCCGAAGGCAGGTGCTTAACGACTGAGCCACCCAGCGCCCCTGTCCATCACTTCTTTTTTTTTTTTTTTAAAGATTTTATTTATTTATTCATGAGAGGCAGAGAGAGAGAGAGGTAGAGGGAGAAGCAGGCTCCCAAGGAGAAGGGCACCTGAGCCAAAGGCAGACACTTAACCATCTGAGCCACCCAGGCACCCCGTCCATCACTTCCTAACAACTCCTTTTAGTTCCAGATTCTATAGTAAACTTACAGTCTCTGGCTGGGTTTCTCATAGGTATCCCAAATTGAACTAGTTATCTTCTCCTAAATATGCACCTCCTACAAGGTTCTCTTGCTCAGTAGATGGAACAGCATACATCTGGTTTCTCAAATCAGAAATGAGAATTATTCTTGCTATCTCCCTCTCCTTTTCTAACCACTGTAGAATCAGTCACTAAGTCCTGTCAAGTTTACCTCCTAAATCTTTCTCAAATCTTGTTCTTTTCTCTCCATCTCAACTACCTCCATTCTAGTAAGTACATCATCTTTTGCCTGGACAACCTTAGTACCCTCCTAGATTTTCTATACACTTGCTCCTACCCCCACCCAGTTCAGTCCTCACACAACAGTCAGAGTGATCTTATTTTTTTTTTAAGATTTTATTTATTTATTTATTTATTTATTTATTTATTTGACAGCGAGATAGAGAGCACAAGCAGGGGGAGCAGCAGGGAGAAGGAGAGGGAGAGGGAGAAGCAGGCTCTCCATGGAGCGGGCAGCTCAATCCCAGGACCCTGGGATTATGACCTGAGTGGAAGGCAGACGCTTAACCGAATGAGCCACCCAGGCGCCCCCAGAGTGATCTTATTATAATACATCTCACAGATCATGTCACATAACACAGATCATGTCACTCCACTGCTTAAAGCAGATCAATGGCTGCCTGTTAGTTTTAAGATGAAGATCCCAAATCCTAAATATGGCTGCTTTAATTCCATAATGGAAGTAAATCTTATACTTAAAAACCTGTGAAAGGTCATACTGATTTAAAATTGTGTTAAAATTGAGATAATTTCCTGAGAGTTGATTTTGATAGGGAGGCAAAGGAGTTATAAAAGCTAGAGAGTCACTTTATAATTATTTGTTATGCTATAAAATTATGTTTTATTCATTTTTGTATTTATGCAATTTTTATAATAAAAAATTAACAATATAAACCTATGAGTTCATAAAGATACCCCACAAAGGAAAAATAAAAATAGAAAAAAGTGAATTAAAAATAATCATCTGATACCTTTGCACCACTGGAAGTAACTAGGGCACCAACTCCATACTCTACATATTGGCAATCAAATAAATAATGATTTGAGGGGCGCCTGGATGGCTCAGTCATTTAAGAGTCCAACTCTTGATTTCAGCTCAGGTCATGATCTCAGTGTCATGAGATCGAGCCCTGAGTCGGGCTGCATGCCTGCTTAAGATTCTCTCTCTCCCTCTCCGTCTGTCTCTCTTGCCCTGCGCCTCTAAAAAAAAAAATAAATAAATAAAAATAAAGTACTTCATGAAAGAAAAAGGGGAAAAATGATAGATAAAGATTGTGGCAAAACTCTTGATAATTGTTAAATGTTAATGATGTGTATATGGAGTTCATTATACTGTTTTGTCTATTTTTGGTTTTGTTTTTGTTTTTTTAAAGATTTTATTTATTTGAGAGAGAGAGAATGACAGATAGAAAGCACGAGAGGGAAGAGGGTCAGAGGGAGAAGCAGACTCCCCGCTGAGCAGGGAGCCCGATGTGGGACTCGATCCCGGGACTCCAGGATCATGACCTGAGCCGAAGGCAGTCGCTCAACCAACTGAGCCACCCAGGCGCCCGGTTTTCTCTATTTTTGGGTATGTTTGAAAATTTCTTCCTTTCTTTCTTTTTTTTAAAAGATTTATTTGTCAGAGAGAGAGAGAGCACAAATGGGGGAGCTGCAGGCAGAGGGAGAAGCAGGCTCCCCGCTGAGCAAGGAGCCCGATGTGGGGCTGGACCCCAGGACCCTGGGATCAGGACCTGAGCCAAAGGCAGACGCTTAACCGACTGAACTACCAGGTGCTCCTGTTTGAAAATTTCTTAATAAATTAAGAATTTCTTAAAATAAGTACTAAAAAGAGGAAATTGTGGTTGCTGAAGATAATTTTTATCTACTTCACAATTTATTCTGTACTACCTTGAATAGAAAGTTATAGAAATTTCAAAAGAAGGAAAAAGTCCTTATATTAAGAGCAATCGTTTATCATGGAAGTCTTCACTCAGAATGGTGGCTCATAACCAAATGGGACAGGAGTAGAGTGAGTACTTTAAACAGGGAACATAATGTTAGCAAAGAGATAGTATGATGTTGATCTGGGGCCTGTACAAGGGAGAGCAAAAATGTCTCAATTTGGGCATGCAAAGGAATGGTGGGTAAAATGTTATATGTGGGGAGTGGAGCTAGTTAAGCATTTTGAACTCTGGTCTGAAGAAGGAGTTTGGGCTTGAGTCTGTAGGGAGTATGGAGCTTTTGTATTATAGAAAAGAGTGAACAACATTTCAATAAAATTAATATTAATATAATATATATTAATTTTTATAAAATTAATTTATAAAATTAATCTGACAGCTAAGTGGAGTAGGGAAAGAGACTGGAAATAATGACACCAATAAGGAGGTTACTGCAATATTTTAAGCAGAAGGTCTCAGACCTTCATAATTACAGGGGGAATAGTTAGAAAGGGATCATAGGGGGAGCCTGGGTGGCTCAGTTGTTGAGCATCTGCCTTCCACTCAGGTCATGATCCGGGGTCCTGGGCATCAGGCTCCCTGCTCAGTGGGAAGCCTGCTTCTCCCTCTCCCACTCCCCCT